>NW_018397259.1:1711510-1711670 GCF_002168275.2 Theobroma umbraticum | reverse complement strand
TTTTCTACTCTAGCACCATACACTACTTCTTCGACATGATCTTGAATAAAATGTCCCGATGATTGTTCGACATGGAATGATTCACCATGTGAATCCCACGTTGTATATGCACCGATAAAACCTTTACAAAATATATGCTCCTGAATCTTATCAGCAATTA
>NW_018397259.1:1710578-1710961 GCF_002168275.2 Theobroma umbraticum | reverse complement strand
TATATATATTTTATTTATAATTTTTGTTATTGTACATCAATAAAAATTATGTATATATAGTGCATCAAATTTATCAATATTACTTTTTTTTGAAAATTTTAAAATTTATCATTATATAAAATTTATAACCTTATATATATAATCCATGTTCTTCTAAATCATTAAAAATTATGCATATATAATACATCAAATTTATCATTAATTTTTTGTCTGAAAAGTTTCTAATTTATCATTATATATACTTTATAACACCATATATATAATTCATGTTCTTCTAAATCATTAAAAATTATGCATATATAGTACATTAAATTTTTTAATAATATTTTTTCCATATATAATTGTTCTTCTTGTACAACAATAAAAAATTTTATACATATAGT
>NW_018397259.1:1690998-1710478 GCF_002168275.2 Theobroma umbraticum | reverse complement strand
GCTCGGGTGATTATGTAAAATTAAGATTATGATGAAAAAATTTGTAAAACTTAATAAAAGTATAATGAATACAAGTTCGTCTGTGTGCAACGCAGGAGTATGTAAACCTTTCGACCGTATTCATCATCATGCATGCTTACCTACATGATGTTGCGAGGCGATGTACCACTTACAAATAAACCTGTTGCAAAAAATATTTTCAACGATTTCAATGCAATATTTTTATTGCCAGAAGTACATAAAGAGTGTAACACTTATTGCCATTTGCAACATAAAGCCTTCTCTATTGCAAGAAAGGGTTCTTTCTTCTTCTTTTTTTTGGTAACAAAGCATAAATTACTACAAGGTGATGTGTTTCCATTAGTTTTGGTGTATAGTTTGCTGCAAATATAGTTTTGTAATAACTTATTGTAGCATAATTCCTTTTATGCTGCAAGTTAAAAGAAAACATATTTTGTAACATATGGAAAGTTATTACCAAAAAAAATTGTAGTTATAATCAAGATAAATACGTGTAATCAACCATGTAAAGATAATAACATCATTTTTTATATATAAAAAGGAAAATAAAGTTCAATGGAATCATAGTTTGCAGCATTAAGCGCCATAAACTAAGCACCCATATCAAAGTCACTAGGCCAAGCAATGCACAATGAGTCAGAAAATAGAATTGAATTGATACTGCATGGTGGAAGATCCTATATATGTAATCCTAAAGGTACATTGTTATGGTGGGTGGCCAAACAATTGACACACTAATTCACTTCACTATGAACGTGAGAAATGGTATAATCTCAAGGGAAAGATAATTACATCTTATACCATGAATTGCTAAATTTATAATCACGCCTAAATATGATATATTATATTTGATTATATATTTGAGTATTTGATTCAACAATGCACTTATGTTTTTATCACTCTATCATAAAGAATTAGTATAAATATTTCTCCAATAAAAACATGATATTCAAATAATTATTCATACAAGAAATATGATCAACACAAATCATTAGACATACCCAGTATTTTGATGATTAAAAAATAAATAAATGGAAAAATGTTATGAAAATATAATTTAAAAGAACAATTATAAGAGAAATATAAAAAAAAGTATTTAGAGGAAGTAAGAAGATCTAATTCAAGTGTGTATTTACAAATGAACTAAGAGGGCCTATTTATAGGCAAATAACCTCATTATCTCAATAGAATTTACAAGATGAAGATAACACTTAAGGATTGGATGGATTAAATCCTAATCTAATCTAATTTGCATCAAATCTAGATATAAATAACATAAATGAATATTCATAAAAATATTCAGAACACTCCCTTTCGAATATCCATTGTATTAAGAATATACCTTGTTAAAACCTTACAAGGAAAAAACCTTATGGGAAAAAAATCCCAGTGAAGGAAAAAAGTACATAATTCTTTTCAAGAATGCACTTTTGAAATACTACCTTATTAAAAACCTTATTAAGAAAAATCCAGTGGGAAAAACCTTGATGAAGGAAAAGAGTACAGTGTGTATTTATTCTCCCTGATAATTGCATTATTTAAGATCTTTAAAACGACACATTTCGATCTTTTGTACCAACTTTTTGAATGTTGCAATAGGAAGGGCTTTAGTAAACAAATTTGTTAGATTTTCACTTGAACGAATTTGTTGAACATTAATATTACCCTTTTCTTGGAGATCATGAGTGAAAAAGAATTTCGAAAAAATATGTTTTGTTCGATTGCCTTTAATGTATCATTCATTTAATTGTAATATGCAAGCAGTATTATCCTCATATAATGTTGTTGAAATTTCTTTCTTGGTTGACAAGTCACATGTTTCTCGAATATATTGAGTTACAGATCTTAACCAGATATACTCATGGCTTGCCTCATGAATTGCTAAAATTTTTACATGATTAGAAGAAATAGCAACCATAGTTTATCCTACAAAATATTATGAAATAGCTATATCTCCATATGTGAACAAGTAACCTATCTGGGATCGAGTTTTATGCAGATTAGATAAATATCTTATATTTGTATAACCAATTAAATATGATTTTAATGCATTTGAATAATATAAGCTCATATCCATTGTTCTTCGAAGATATCAAAGTATATATTTAATTACATTCCAATGTCTTCGAGTTGGAGAAAAATTATATCTTGTTAATAAATTTATTGCAATTGATATATCAAGTCATGTATTGCTAGCAAGATACATTAGTGCTCTAATTACAATTAGATGCGACACTTCAGGACCAAGAAGTTTTTCATTATTCTCACGAGGTCAGAAAGGGTCTTTTTTCACATTTAGTGACTTTATAACTATTGTTGAACTCAATAGATGTATTTTATCTATATAAAATTATTTTAGCACTTTTGCTAAATAATTAGATTGATAGATAAAAATTATATTGGTCAAGTGTTTAATATGAAGACCCAAACAAAACTTTGACTTTTCAAGATCTTTCATCTCAAATTCTCTCTTTAATTAATCTACGACTTTTAATAACTTTTCATGAATTGTAATAATGTTTAGTTCATCAACATCAATAGCAATTATCACAAATTCAGATTCGAATCTTTTTATAAAACCATATTGGCATATAGGATCATTTTTATAACTTTTTTTCAATAAATATTCTCTAAGGTGATTGTATCTCATACGTCCGGATTGTTTTAATCCATATAAAAATTTATTTAATTTGATTGAATAAATTTTTCGAGAATTCAAATTTTGTACTTTAGGCAACTTGAATCCTTAAAGGATATTCATATAGATATCATTATCAAGTGAGCCATATATGTAGGATGTAGTTACATTTATTAGACGCATTTCAATTTTTTCATATATTACTAGACTAGTTATTATAAAATTGTAATTGTATCGACTACAAAGAATATATCTTTTCATATTCAATATCAAATCTTTGGATAGAATATTGTATGATAAGACGTGCTTTATATATCATAATCTCATTATTTTATTTTATTTTTACACAAATAATCATTTATATCTTACTAGTTTTACGTCATTTGGTGTACAAACTATTAGTCCAAAAACTTCATGTTTTGTAAGTGAATTCAATTCCACTTTGATTGCTTCTTTTCACATTGGCCAATCATTTCTATATTTACATTCTTCATAGATGTAAGTTCAAGATCTTCATTTTCTTTCATAATATTGCACTATATATTATATACCAAAATATCATCGACGTTTATTTCATTACAGTTTCATCTTTTCTCGTCATATCATAATTGATTGAGATCTCTTTATTTTTAATAATTTCAAGTACCTAAATTTCTTCTAAAATTTTTAATCGATTATATAATTGATTCTTCTAAAGTTTTTACTTCCTCTTTCTGACTATCTTGAATATTTGCTCATTTTCTTTCTCTTGGATTTTATCTTTGAAACCAATTGATCTCCATACTTTTGGCATACCTTGTCTTATAAGGACATCAATGTTAATAGGAGCATTTGCAGTTGATATATAAGATTTTGTTATTCTTTTTAGGTCAGTAAATATGTTTGATAACTAATTTACTATATTTTGTAAAAGAATTATTTTTTAAACTTTAAATTCATATTGGTTTGTATGAGGATCAAAACTAGATAATAATAATGTATTCCAAGATATTTCATTTTCCAATTGCTTATTTTCTCCCCTAATGTTGAAAAATTTGTTTCATCAAAATGACAATTAGCAAACCTTGCAGTGAACAAATCTCTTGTTAAAGGTTCTAGATATTTAATTATAGATGGAGAGTCATATCCAACTTATATTCTTAATCTTTTTTTAAGGCTCATCTTTGTGCGTTGTGGTGGAGCAATTGAAACATATACCGTATATCCAAAAATTCTTAAATGGAAAATATTTTATTCTTAACCATAAACCAATTGTATGAAGATCAAAACTAGATAATGATAATATATTCCAAAATATTCTTTTGCCAATTGCTTATTTTCTCCCCTTGATCTTGAAAATTTTATTTTATTAAAATGACAATCAGCAAACCTTGCAGTGAATAAATTTCTTGTTGAAGGTTCTAGATATTTAATTATAGATGGAGATTCATATTCAACATATATTCCTAACCTTCTTTGAGGGCCCATCTTTTTACGTTATGGTGGAGTAATTGGAACATATACCGCATATCTAAAAATTCTTAAACAAAAAATATTTGGTTCTTGACCATAAACCAATTGTATAAGGGAGAATTTATAATAACTCATTTGGCCTGATGCATACAAATGCTATTGCATTTAAAATGGTGTATCCCCAAACACAAATTGAGAGTTTAAATTTCATAAGTAATGGCCTTGCAATCAGTTGAAAGTATTTAATAAACAATTCTACTAGACCGTTTTGTGTATAAACATAAGCAATAGGTTCCTTAATAATTATTCAAACTAATGTGCGATATTAAAGCTTGAGATGTAAATTCACAAGCATTGTTAAGATTAATTGTCTTAATTACATAATCATTAAGAGCAAGTAGCACATGAGTATTTCACTAGATTGAAAAATCTTTTGGTTTTTCAATGAATGATCATATTAATTTTCAATAATTTGTTGCATCATTATTGATCTAGGATGGTCTAACCAGTCATGCCAAACATTAAAATCATTAGTAAACTTTTGGTTTACCATGAGTTTCAATTATTCTAATATTTATGTAGTTTAATCTAGAGAACAAAGCAAGTAATTTTTTTTGTCACACACATTTCCTATTTGAGATAATAAATATAATATAGAGGTATTAAGTGTCTCTTTCATTCGTTGTCTCAATATGATATCTATTCAGGTGAATCTTTAAAACTTAATAAACTTCTTTGAGATTTAATAGAAAGTAATGCATCATCTATTATAAACTTTATTCCATAAGATAATAAAATATTAGCTCTTCCAAAGCTTTCAATTAATCTTGTACTACCAAATATTGTATTGACAATGATTTTTTCCATTGTCAAGTGAAAACAATATTTCTTGTCTTTAAATATAGTGTGCGTTGTAACAATGTCTACTAGACATATATTTACCTCATAGATTTTGGATTTAACAAGATGAATATTCATATTTTCTTTAATAAAATAAAATATATACAACAAGAAATTTACAAGTTAACATGAAATAACATTAAATACAGAATTAAAATATATAATAAGAACATATCATTTAAATATAATAAGAACATATTAAAGCTATCTTCGTAATATAGTTATACCAAAATATACCAATTACTATTAAGTTCATTTTCGGATATTTCATTACCAATCAAATGATTAATTCCTTTTTTAGGATAAGAAAATTAACATTGGATATTTCTATTACCAATCATATAATTAATTCATCTTTTAGGGTGGAAAAACATCTTGATATGCTATATCAACTTGGTTATGGTCAAAATCATCACAACATGCTTTAGTTTTCAAAGATGCTTGATAAAATTCAAGATGTACAATAGGTATGTGACCAATGGTAAATACATTTTCTATATTCTTTTTATTCTTTCTATTTTTGTTTTTTCATTATTCATCCACTTCTAGTGGGTTGAAAGTATTCATCCACTATTGGTGGATTGA
This sequence comes from Theobroma umbraticum, assembly GCF_002168275.2. Classification (NCBI taxonomy): domain Eukaryota; kingdom Viridiplantae; phylum Streptophyta; class Magnoliopsida; order Malvales; family Malvaceae; genus Theobroma; species Theobroma umbraticum. The sequence goes on along the minus strand of NW_018397259.1, from coordinate 1,704,882 downwards.
AAGTATTCATCCATTTTTGGTAGATTACAAGTATTTATCCACTGTTAATGGGTTATCCACTTCTTGTGGTTTAGTAGGTTAAGGTATCTATCCACTTCTAGTCGTAAATTTATCCATCCATTTCTGGTAACAAAATTATCTATCCGCTTCTAGTGGTAAAATTATACTTAATTAGAATAGTAATAGTGTAAATTATTATGATGACCTCTTTCATGTCGATGATCATAATTATTAATTGATGTGGTATTTACTTCAAGGAATAGATAGATTCATGGCCATGACCATAATTATTAAATGATGTGGTATGCACTTCAAGGAATAGATAGATTCATGGCTATGACCATAATTATTAAATGATGTCGTATTCAATTCAGGGAATAGATAAATTTATAATTTTTTATTAGTAGCTCAATTGTCACATTCACTTTAGGGAATGGACATTATGATTTTTCATTAATAGCAAGGGACAAAATATAATATATATATACCACATAATAGCAAAATTTATATTAAAGTTGATTTTTAAGGGATTGAAAATACTAAAGAGATATCAAGTCATTTATTTGACTTTTTAAAATCAAAAATAAAAAAAAAACCCAACCTTTGTGAAAGGATGAAAACAAAATATTGCTAACACTTACCTGATTTGTTAAAACCAGAAATCGAAACCCAATTATTAAAATTTTGTTGAAGCTTGAAGATGATTAAAACAAAATCCAAACTTGAGAAATCAAAAGATTGTTGACTTCATATGTTTTTTATTATAACAAAACATTCTTCATTCATTAATGTCTAACTTCACTATTTAAATGTGTCGGATTTAATCTCATACCTCTAACAAAGCTATTAATTAAAAGCAACTCAAAGAGCTTGCTAAGTTTAATGAAGAGTTAATCAATTAAGAAGAAAAGAGCAAATAATGAACAAAAACAGAACCCTAGTAACTGATTATCAAAGGACCTTAATCAGCTAAGGCATGGCTGTGTGATAAGTTGAAGTGAAACAGAAATATGCTAATTGGTTAAAAGGTCCGGTTAATTAGTTAAAGCATAAGGTCCTAGTATCTTTAAGCGTCAAAAAACAAGTTTGAAAATATTGTTGACTGTTGAAGGAAGTCAAAATGGAGAAGTTCAAAATTCAAAGATCTTCTAGTCTATTAAAGCTGATTTTAATCAGTTATGGTTAAAAGAAGTAAAGCCTCAATCAGTTACTGGAAGCGCTGAACAATTAGAGGAAGACTATTGTGTAAAGAAGTGAAAACAGAAAATTTGTAATCAGTTAGAGCCTATAGTAACCAGTTAGAGGAAGTTTGCTAAAGAAGATGAGTCTAAAGGCAAAGAACTCTTAATCAATTAGAGCCTCTTGTAATCGGTTAGAGCAGTGAACATAGTAGCAGGACAATGCATGGTGAAAAAGCTGTAATCCGTTAGAACTGCCTATAACTGATTAGTCGAAGTTTGTCTCTCTTTTTAAATTTAAACACTAGAAGACAAAAATAACAACTAGAAGTGTATCAGAGTTTTTCCTAATGGTTAGAAATTGTCTTCAACAGAAAAATCCGACTCCTTAGATATAAAAGGAAGATCCAACAGTCAAAGAACATATAAAGTTAAAGATTTGAAGAGAAAAGAGCTACTTTAAGTTAAAAGCCAAATATTCTTCACCAAAAACACTTGTTTTTCATTCTAAATCCATAAAAGGTGTTTGAACTTGATTATAATATGTTCAAACTTGTAAAGGCACTTCTTTTTCATTTTTTTTTTAGAAATTAGAGTGTAAGAACCGCTCTAAAGCTTGTTATAAAGGATTAGAGCTTGGGTTAAAAGCTCTACTTGTAAAGGCTTGGTGGAAGTTGTTAATTCCATTGGTTTAGTAAAGTTGGCTTGAAAATCCTTGATTAGGAGATTAAGGTAGTGGATGTAGCTCAAGGGGCTTGAACCATTATAAATAGTCTTACATTGCCCACTGTTCTTTACCTTTCTTTACCTGGTGTCTTGTGATTTTAACAAGTTCTAGTCCTTCTCTTCGTCTAGTTGATTAAGTGCTCTTCAAGCTCTAAAGAGCTGAGTAAAAACATTGTAGTGCTATTTACCCCCTCTAGCACTTAAACAATACCAATAAAGATCATACTGACAACGTGTTCTGAAAATATAACTTAAAAGAATAACTACAAGAGCAATAAAAGAGAAAGTATTTAAAGGGAAAGAAATTATTTAGAGGGAATAAAAAGATCTAATTCAAGTGTATTTACAAATGAACTGAGGGGGCCTATTTATAGGCAAATAACCTCCTTATCTTGATAGAATTTATAAGATGAAGATAACATTTAGGGATTAGATAGATTAAATCCTAATTAAATCTAATTTATATCAAATCTAGGTATAGATAATATAAATGAATATTCACAAAAATATTCGTAACAAAAAAATAATTGTGTCTTTATGAAATATATGTGTGCTACATTAACATCTCATAAATTATGCTATCTTATGCTAATATACTAAATGTATACTTGCACTCGAGCATTTGACTCATTAATTGATGTATGATCTCTTATCTAAAGAGTAGAGCTCGAATCCTTTTTCCCTCAATTAAAAAAGAAAACACTCGAGTATTTGACTCATTAGTTGATATATGATCCCCTACTTAAAGAATAAAGTTCGAATCACCTCTCCTCCAATTAAATAAAAAAATACTAGACATATACTTATTATTATTATGTATCATCAATAGTATTTACAATAGTTTATTATAAAATACTCAATTTTTTATTTCTAATGACAAAGACAGTGATAAGTAATTATTATTCCGTCTGTTCATCTTTTGTTGATTTGTTTCATAATTTTGTCCACTCATTTTTTTGAACAACTACAACTCTTTTTTTTTCTATATTTCACTTTAATTTTTAATATTTTTCTTTTACTTTTTGACATTAAAACTTGTAGTTTATCAATACCATCATTTTTTTAAAAAGTAAATTTAGAACATTTCTTTTACTCTTTATATAAGCCAAAACATGAACAATTTTCAATATTGAATGAAAAGAGTACTCTTTTTTATTTTTATTTAATATTACATATATTTTTCTTGTGGATAACCAAAATAGTATTTCCTTGGTCCTTTCATTTTTTCAATATGTACGAAAGAAGTTTCAAAAGGAATTAAGGGAAGATCTGAATCTTAGATTTTAAATTTCTAAAGAAGAATAACAAATGTTAAATAAACCTGAATTGATAGTATTCTATTTGTTTGAATTTAGGAGCCTTAGGAGGAAAAAAAATTATAGTTTAAAAAGTGAGGGAAAAACATAATTAGAGAATAATGGAGAAAAAAGAAAACAACTTGTGAATTGAACATATAGTTCTCTTTCAAGTTAGACTATTAGCAATTAGTTTGCCATGACACATGTTTCGTTTTTAGAAAAAGTATTTTCCACTAAAGTGGAATTGTCCACCTCCATTATTGAACCTGCTTTATGGCTTTGTCCACAGACGTCATCCAACGATCGTAGTGCTTACGTTTTGGACGAGCTGATGATAATTAATATGTAGGATTCCACAGCTATTGTTCTCAGTAGAACCGAAGGTTCGAGCCGGAACCCCTTTTGATAATATGCTCAATTTCGTCATAGCGAATACTCAGGAAGCCCAAAAAGCTAGAAATCACTACTTGCTTTGAAACTGCGTCTATTTTCCTTCTTTGTCATCAACAACACGAGTGTCTGTCCTCACACAATTGTGGCTTTATTAATTTTGTGCAGCTGTTTTAGTGACTGAATCCTTTTCGGTCTTGCTTCAATTCTCCCCCAGAAACCAGGTTACTGGCCGAACTTTTCACAATATCTTCTTCGATTCTTACCTCTCTCTCTCTCTCTTCTCTCAATAATTTTACTTAGTAGAATTAATTAATGTTGTACGGCTCAGATATATCATCGAAGAATTAATGGCTGCTGAACTGGCTACATCCGTTGCTACTAGTGTGGCGGGAAACCTGGTGGAGCGATACGTGGTGAACCCAGCATTAAGTAATCTTCGTCACGTGTTTTGTTTTCAAAGCGTTGTTGAAGAATTCAAGGAACAGAAACAAAAATTTTCATCGGCACAAGCTCGGCTGCAAAATGATATTAAGGAGGCCAAGAGGAAAATTCTAGATATTGATCAGGATGTAATGGACTGGCTAGAAGAGGCAGATCAAGTTCAGAAAGAAGTAGAAAATCTGGAAAATGAGATACAGGAAAATAAGACATGTCTCACTTGGTGTCCTAATTGGAGCTGTCGTTACAGGCTAAGTAAGAAAACAGCAGAGCAGACGCTTCGGATGGCTAAACTTGTAGAGACTACTTCAAAATTTGATCCCAGTCGCATAGGCCATCGCGCCACTCTTCCCAACATAGAGTTTCTCTCATCTAAGGATTTCATGCCTTCTAAATCTTCAAAATCTGTTTTAAATCAGATCTGGGAGGTGCTGAAGAATGATACTGTGAATGTGATTGGAGTGCATGGGATGGGAGGGGTGGGCAAGACGACGTTGGTCAAACAAGTGGGAAAGAAAGCTGAAGAAGTGAAGCTTTTCGATAAAGTTGTGATGACTACCGTGTCCCAAAATCCAAACATTGACAAAATTCAAGATGAGATAGCAGATCGCTTGGATTTCGAGTTTGATAAGAAAAGCGAACATGGGAAAGCACGGCAATTATGGCGGGAATTGAAACATGTGGAGAGAATTCTCATAATTGTTGATGATCTTTGGGAGTACATTGACTTGACAGATATTGGGATTCCCGTCGGTGAACATCACACGGGTTGTAAAATTCTTTTGACAACGCGTCTTCGACAAGTATGTTCTTATATGAGTTGCCAGAGGATGATTGACCTTGACGTTTTAGAAGAGGATGAAGCATGGGAATTGTTCCAAAAAAATGCAGGTCTAACTCAAGACTCTGAAAGTCCCGGCTTGCTTGATGTAGCAAGGGAAGTTGCCAGAGAATGCAGGGGTTTGCCTCTTGCAATTGTAACCATAGGAAGGGCCCTAAAACATAAAACTCGCGATGCATGGACAGTGGCTAATAAGCGACTCAAAGACTGCCGCCACTCTGACAATCCTGATTTCTATGAAGACATTTATAGACGTCTCAAGATTAGTTATGATTTTTTGAAGGGAGAAAATATCCAGGCATGTTTCTTATTGTGTTCCCTTTTCCCGGAAGATTATGATATTAGGATTGAAGATTTGACCAGATTTGGAGTTGGGCAAGGATTGTTTCATGATGCTAGCTCAATTGATGATGCAAGGACGGAGATGCGTGCAAAGCGAGAAGACCTCCAAAGCTCAGGTTTGTTGTTGGATAGTAGTAAACATAAATGTGTGAAAATGCATGATGTGGTTCGTGATTTTGCTCACTGGATAATGTCAAAAGGAGACAAAGTGTTCATGGTAAAAGCCGGCCGTGGGTTGAAGGAGTGGCCTAGGAGTGAAAGTTTCGAATGTTTCACAGCAATCTCCTTGATGAACAACAAAATAGAGAGGCTTCCTGATGGACTGGAATGCCCAAAGCTTGAAACCCTGTTACTCGGTGGAGATGGTTCAACCAAAGTTTCAAGTGCTTTTTTTGAAGGAATGAAAGCCCTCAAAGTTTTAACCCTGGAAAGTGTTCTGTTGTCACTTGAAGGACTTCAAGTGTTGACAAATCTTCGAACTCTGCGCTTGGAAAAGTGCAAGCTCGAAAACGTTTCATCATTGGCGAAATTGAAGAAACTTGAGATTCTAGACCTTCGCGGTTCTCATATTTACGAGCTACCGATTGAGCTCAGGGAATTGACTGCGCTTCGATTGCTGGATCTTTCAACATGCGCAATGCTTCAGAGGATTCCCCTTAACTTGCTCCCAAGGTATTATTTGATATCTTTCGAATGTTTATTTGCCCTTTTTCCTTTTCCTACTATTTAATTTATTACTTTGGGTTCTAGAATTTCTACAGCTACGTCTTATTTGTCACGTTAAAACTATCAGAGACGGTTAATAGATTTCTGAATATGCTAACTGATAAGCCTTTGGTATTCATATGATATCAGGGCGTGTAGAGCTTAAGTTTAAATTGTAGTGCTTCCTCTTGTAAAAGGAAAACTATATAGTATTAATATGGTGAAGTAATAAGAATTTATACACATAAAGCTATCTCCCGTGCAAGTTTGAAAAAGCAGAACAAACAAAAGTCAGAGAGTTAGAATGTTCATGATATTTGTATCTTTCTGTTGTTCTTTTTGGCCAGAAACAATAAAATTTTTAAAGCTTAGTATTCCCCAACTTGTCCCCTTCAGGCTCTTACTGCTGGCTTAAAATGCTATTACACTAGGCCATATTAATCTGACTGCTTTGATTATTTTGTATTTTCTAGATTGGTGTCCCTAGAGGAGCTATACATTGATTATCCTAGCTTTGAACAATGGACAACTGAAGAAAAAAGTGCTGAGGGAAGCAATGCCAGCCTATCAGAGCTATATCAATTGCCCCATTTAAGTGCACTCACATTGTGCATTCGTTCTAAATTTCTGTCAAAGTATTTTGTGTTCCCAAACTTAGAGAGGTACGCGATAGTGGTAAATAAATGGCAACACGATCATTATCCCACCTCTAAAACCTTGAAAATCAAGGAATCCTCGTTAAATGCATTTAATAAGTTGCTTCTCACTGTGGAAGATCTTTCTCTGGATAGCATAACAGGTTACAAGAATCTCATTCCAGTATTGGATCGACGAGGGCTCCAGAAGTTAACTTTTCTTGAACTTCAAGATTGCAAGGATATCCAATGTCTGATTGATACGACTCAGCACCAAGTGCCTACCCCTGCATTCTCTAATTTGGTGAAATTGACCATGAGCAATATGGTTTCTCTGAAACAGTTATGCAATGGTCCGCCTCCTAAACAGTTTCTGCAAAAATTAGAAGAGCTCACAATAAGAAATTGCATGGACATGATCTCTGCAGTTCCAGGGGTACAAAATCTAAGAGAGGTGAGAATTAAAGATTGTGGTCAGTTGCAAGTGGTATTTGAAATGGATAAGCTTCTTCATGCCAACCAAGAAAATGAGCCACCATTGCTCTCAAATTTGATACACTTGGAGTTAGAGTTATTACCAGAATTATGGTGCATATGGAAAGGGCCGACTCATCACGTAGGGCTCCAAAGTCTAAAGGTTGTACGAGTACAACATTGTGACAGATTGACATCTTTGTTCTCGCCATCCCTTGCTCAAAGTTTGAGTGAGCTTGAAGAACTGGAGATACTCCATTGCCCGGAACTGAAGCAAATCTTCGCTGAATTCGAAGAAGATGATGAAATATCACCAAACTCTTTTTTGCGTCCTTCACATTTGCCAAACTTAACAACGATTAAGATAATTGATTGTTCTAGATTGGAATATGTCTTCCCGATGTCAATGGCCGAAGGACTTCCACAGTTGAAAAGCCTTTGCATAATTGATTCCTGTCAATTACAACAAATATTCAGCACTGCAAAGGAGAAGGATGAAAAGGACATTGTGCTCTCACAGTTGAAATCATTAGTGCTTCAAAATTTGATGCATTTGAAGAGTTTCTGTCCGGAAAACTGTTTTATTACATTGCCATCTTTGGAAAAGTTGAAAGTGTATAGATGTCCCCAACTGACTCATTTTACCGGTCAACTACCAGCTACGATGTTAGCTCAACTAAAGGTACTTCTTTCTCACACTCACTGAATGATTTACCTCATTCTGAATATCAAGCTTGCAATCTACTTTCTGCGGAGATCTTCAAAGATGACTTGATGCATCTTGATTATGCAGTTAAAGTTCAAAATTGAGCTCTTTCTATTTTAAATCATAATGATCTCAAACCATTCTTACTCTAATCACTTCGGTTATATTGATCCATACAACTTTCAATATATATACAATCTCAAAATTTGTATGCTTATCAAATTCAAGTGATCAAATTGAGTAAGGAAATTCATGTTTGAAGGAAGGCATAAAAGAAACCCTTGCTTAAGTGCTACATATGAGCTTTTGGTAAAGATCTTGAATTCTGGTCTAGTATTTACTTAGACCAAAAAAGAAGTATGTATTTACATTCAGCATTCAAAATCTAATCTAATTAGAGCATGTTTTTACAGGAGCTGAGCCTCTTTAAGGTTGGGAATAATAGCCAATTGTACAATAGTGTTGGCCCCCAATTGAGACAGAGGTCATCCGAGTCAGAATATTTGACAATTGGGAATTGTCCAGAGATATTTCAACTTCAAGGTGGATACCTCCTTCTCAATCTAAAGGCACTACACTTAGAGGACTTATCTGAGTTACAGGTTATATGGAAAGGTCCCAGCGAATTAGCAAGCGTTCAAAATCTCACAATTTTGATGTTGATTGACTGCAAGAGTTTGAGATATGTGTTCCCACCTATGCTTGCCCAACATTTATCAAATTTGAGCTTCCTGTGTGTGAAGGGATGTGAGGCATTAGAGCAAATAATTTGTGAGGGCCAAAGTTCAACATCGACATCAAATGTTCCTCTTCAACCTACAAGCTTCCCTAATTTAAGGAAAACATGGATCATAGGTTGCAACAGCTTGAAAACTCTCTTCCCTATTAGTGTTGCTCATTGTCTTCTCAAACTTGAAGAGTTCAAAGTAGAAGGAGCTTCTAAATTAGAGCAAATATTTGGACATGAAGATGAGACAGACCTCAAAGATGAGAAAGAGATGTTACTTCCTCAACTGAAACGGTTATTCCTTAAAAGGCTACCTAGCCTCGCAAGGTTCATACCGGAGTGTTATCATTTTGTGTTCCCAACATTGGAATACTTGGAAGTAAAAGAATGTTCGAAGATCACAACAAGTTTTCTTGTTGATTCAGAATTTTCGATGCCTGCTCAAACGAAGGTATCCAATAGGCATTCTTCTAATTCTTTTTTGTTTTTATTTTATTGTTGATGATGATAATAGCCAAAGCCTATCTAAGGAGATCAGAATAGTTTGATCATTTTGATCATAGACATTGGAATTGTTATACAGGTTTCAAAACAAAATTCATAGGCATTAGCCTAAAGATTTTTATTTTGGTAGGAATTCATATATAATGATACTGGGTTTGTTATGTATTCACAGGAGTTTTGCCTCTTTAATATCGGAAATAAGAACCAACAGAGTGCCACCATTGTCTCTGAATTGGGACAAAAGTCACCAAATTTGGAATATTTGACTGTTTGGAATCATGAGAAGACATTTCAGGCTCAAGGTGGACATACTCATTCAAGTCTAAGGGTACTGCGATTGGAGACTCTGCCTGAATTGTGCATTATATGGAAGGATCCTCTCCACCATGTAACCCTTGGAAATCTTATTAAATTGAAGGTCATCGGTTGCAGGAGCCTGAGACATGTTTTTTCACCTACGATTGCTCAGAATTTGTTGCACTTGAAATATCTGAAGATTTGGGGATGCGAAGCACTGGAGCAAATCATTGCCGAGGATCAAACCTCGTCATCACATGTTCATCTCCAAGTATGTTTCCCCAATCTGATCAGGTTGCAAATTGGAAAGTGCAAAAACTTGAAACGCCTATTTCCTGCTAGTTTTGTTGGTTATCTTTCAAAGCTCAGATATCTCATAATTCAAGAGGCCTTTGAATTGGAGCATTTATTTGGACATGAAGATGAAGCAAGCACCGAAGATGGGAAGGACAAAAAGATGGTCCTCCCTCAGTTAGAAGTACTATTCCTTGGGAATTTGCCCAGCATCTTGAGCTCCACCCCTGAGGGTTATCATTTTATATTCCAATCCTTACGGTCTTTAACGATAGAAGAATGTCCCAAGATGGCTTCAACTTTTACGGTTGATTCAAATCTTTTTGTTCACGCCAAAACAGAGGTATCCATCAACACTCTTGACCCTATAGCTAGCTTTCTTTTTCCCCTTTATTTATTAAATAATAAAAAGCATGACAGCCTCAAACACATTCTAATCATTGAAAGGTTAGTTCATTACTTTTACGTATTTAATTTTTCTTATTGATTACTAACATTAGAATCAACACACTTCTTCTCATTGTCTCATTCTAATTAATTGGTTTTAAAGGCATTCCAACTTGTTGAGAAAGATACGAAGAAAAGTACTACCGCGATCCAAGGAATCGAAGATGCAACAAACAGGCATTCCAGCAAAGACATTTATTGGTATCGTTGGTATCAACCGAATGTACTACCTCCGTACATGGAAGAACCAGGAGAAAATTTCTCACACTAAAGTACAAAAATATTGCCTTCGGAACATAAGGTAGATGTGCCTACATTCTTATTGATTTATTTCCCTTCATTCATTAATCTAACAGATTTCAAATTTTAAGTTTGGAACTTTATTTTTGGATAGCTAACTAGGCAAGTACTGCTTTCGGCACTTTTACAATTTCTAGTTAATTCTTGGGTGGAGATTAGGCAAAAACTGTCAAAGGTGACTTTGCACAAAATTATCCTGTTTCAATACCATATTACAGGACACTCTCAATTGCTTGGCTGGCAATTCTGGACAGATTACCTATTCTCTACAGAGAATTAGCTCCTGAAACAATGTTCAATCTCTGATACAAATTGTTTTTTCAGTGGTTAGGCTCCAGAGTTCAGAATGCAGAGATCATAAATTCTTCTCCTTTCCTTTTTCTCATCAAGTGTGGTCTGCTATTTTGCAACTGTCCCAGATAAACAGATCAGTTGGTACTTGGTTCAATGGGCTATCATAATCTCAAGGGGAAGTCCATTGTCCTACATCCAGTTTGCCACTACTTTGCAATATCAGCTCTTTGCCATCTTTTGCAGTGTTTTGTTTCAGTTCAATGTTCTGTATTTTGTAAACTTCGGTTGTTCCTTTCCTTTGGTTTTTCCTAGCAGCTTGTTTGTTTTGCAGCAGGACTCCTTTCTTTGGATGAATAAAAGAAGCTTTTTCTTAAAAAAGGAAAGTTGAAGCCAAATTGTTTGTCCTTGCATTGATGACGTAGATAAGTAATTTTAATATTTAATATTTTTTATTTGGTATTTAGAGTTTTTATTTTATTTTATTTTACTTGGATGATAAGTAAATAAGGATTTAGGAATTTATTTTTTTTTATACTCTAAAAAAATTTAAGGTAAAATACTTCTTTATTATAATTTATTTTACTTACACTTTAAGTTTAAATCAAGTAGGATTAAGTTATTATAAATAGTACTTTTAAGTTTAATTTTTAGACAATTTAATTTATTTTTTTTTAAATTATTGAATGATATTATTATTTTTTTTAAAAAATTGTGTGTAAATTTCTACCTTTGAAACTTGATTATCAATTTTAAAAACTCTTGTGAGTATTAGTTTTTGTTTTTACGCTAACTCGCTGCTTCAATTGATGTGTTTGTTCATCAACAATTTGCTACCAAATATTTCTTTCTTGCTTTTGTCAATCATGATTTCTATTATACACTTTAAATAAAATTTCGTTGTTAGTCCATATCCTTTACCCAAAGTTTCATTTTCATCAACAATATTAATTAAAAACTCAATTTTTTATTTTCTACAAACTGATTTAAAAGATGGTGGATGGAAAAATAGATTTTTTAGGTCATAGATGAAAATTAAACATTACAAAAATACCATGAAATAATGATGCAATTTACACTATAGAGTATAATATATGTATCACGCATTGACCCGTAAAAAGAAAGAAAAGTGTTGAACCTCTTCTAAAAGGTATCCATTCATATGATCCAGAGGAAAATAAAAGTAACCAAATAATAGGAATTAATATTGTGTAATCAAAAGCAATATCATAGTGTATGTGCTAGTGGTTGTTATCGTACTCAAATAGTTTTTCAATCCAAAATTTGAGGACATTAAAAGAATGAAAAATGATTTTAAAATTTCAAGAAATATTTATATATATTATCAGACTAATCTGTGTTTCCTTTTTTTTCTTCAAAAAGAAAAATACTACAGGCAAAAAGATGGATAACGCATATTATAGATTTTCAGAAGAAAATACACTGAAAGGCATCTAACATCTTTTTTAGGTTGTATATTAAATGAACTTTAAGGAATTAGGGAAGGAAGGAATTCAAACTTAAGTTCTTAACCTAAAAGTAATATCTAACTAAATCTAAATTTGCAACTTTTTTTCTTTACTAACTTAAAGTAAAACCATCAATCTTTTTTTTTTCCTATATACATGTGATATTAAACTATATAATGAGAGATTATCCTATTTCATTTCATAATTAATTCCTCCTGTCCATTCCATACTTAAGAGCATCCATCATTTATCACTCAAATATAATCCACTATATAAAGTTCATATCAAGGACATAAATTAACATCAAGTTACCTGTCAAAATAAACTGTCATCTATGAATTATTAGGATAAAGTTGGGTAACGCAAATTCATCATTGTTAATCTAAGGCTAAAGCTAAATTATTAGTATTTTAGCACGTCACACAAAGAAAAGTTTTAATCATCATATAGTCTAAAATCATTTGAAAAAGAGCAATAATTACTTAAAAAAAGTTTTATTCAATCGAAAATCTTTTGTCCAAAGCAATATGTCGGATTATCCACAGATGATATAATTTGCACCCATTTTTTAATATTTTCCTATTAATTTTTTATGAAATTTCTCAGCAGAAAGGAATTGATTGGAAACATGATAGAATACGACTCGCAATCATGTGTATGGTTTTGGGATTAGAATGCCTGGTGTGTGTGGTAATCATTGTATTCTTTGAATAAAATTTAATATATTTTTGAATTTTTTAATATTTTTAATTGTATAATAATATCTATTTTTTATTATTTTAAATTCCATAATAATATGGTCCAAATATCTGATAATTGTATAATACATTAGTTTGCATACATACATATTTCGTAGAATTATCAAAATATCCTTTTAACACCTATAAATTTTTCGATTGATTTTCTAGCATACATTTGATGGAATTGTCCATGGATTACCAACGGAATATCCCAAACCATTGACGAAATACTCCAACAGTATGGTGACAAAAGTAAGTCAATAAATGGACCACCATTTCACCTTTTTAATGATGAAATATTATAAAAAATTTCCAACAAATTTGAGTGTCATTACTTTTTCGTACGGAATAGTTTACCTATTAATGTATTGTCGACTAAATTAACCACAAATTTTTTCGATTGATTTTCTAACCATCTGATGGAATTGTCGATGGATTACCAACGAAATATCTCAAATCATTGACGAATACTCCAACACAACGGTGACAACAGTAAGTCGATAAATGGACCGCCATTTTACCTTTTTAATGATGAAATATTGCAAAAAATTTTCAATAAATTTGTATTTCATTACTTTTTTTGACGGAATAGTTTACTTATTGATGTACTTTCGACGAAATTTAACTATCAACAATTCTACCAAGAGTTAATTTTTGACAGAAATTAAGTTTTATTTTTGACAAAAATTTTCATCAAGAATAGTTATATATTTTGTAGTGAATCAGACTAATTCTGGAGTTATGGAGGCACAACTGATGCCTCCGTGGAGCCATTAGTCAGTAGGGACAACTTATCTCAAAGCTATGGCCTCAAAAGGACAAATAAGGACAAAAAAAAAGCAAAGGATAAAGGGATAAGTCTTAAGAAAATTAGAAAAAGTGCGTCAATAATGCAAAACATAGCAATCATGCATAGTAAACTAGAAAAAAAGAGTCAAGAATTAAGGATAAAAGGCAAAGGCATATGTTTTTTTTTAAAGGAAAAATTATATTCCATCATGAAGTGTCAAATTACAATATGAGTAAACTAATTTAACCATCCAAGACCTTTCACATTGTAAAAGACCTATGGCTTAATA
>NW_018397259.1:1686536-1690988 GCF_002168275.2 Theobroma umbraticum | reverse complement strand
TAAAACCTACTTATGGGAAAATCCAGTGGGATAATACCCATTAGTAGGAAAAAGAGTACTCATTAAGCATGCCAAACCAATATCAATAGTTATCTTCATATGTTGACAATTTCACTCCTAATTACAGCTTGAATTGACACAGGTACACTGGATATTTCCCTCCAGACAATTTGAGTCATACCTAGTTCTTGAACTGTCTTTGCAATCTCATGAGCCACCAAATTAGATGTCCTCCTGCAGTGCTTGATAATTACTTAAAAAAAGTTTTATTCAATCGAAAATCTTTTGTCCAAAGCAATATGTCGGATTATCCACAGATGATATAACCTGCACCCATTTTTTAATATTTTCCTATTAATTTTTTATGAAATTTCTCAGCAAAAACGAATTGATTGGAAACATGATAGAATACGACTCGCAATCATGTGTATGGTTTTGGGATTAGAATGCCTGGTGTGTATGGTAATCATTGTATACTTTGAATATAAATTAATATATTTTTGTATTTTTTTAATATTTTTAATTGTATAATAATATCTATTTTCTATTATTTTAAATTTCATAATAATATGGTCCAAATATCTGATAATTGTATAATACATTAGTTTGCATACATACATATTTCGTAGAATTATCAAAATATCCTTTTATCACCTATAAAATACCGACTGAAAAATCACAAAATTTTTCGATTGATTTTCTAACATACATTTGATGGAATTGTCCATGGATTACCAACGGAATATCCCAAATCATTGACGAAATACTCCAACAGTACGGTGACAAAGTAAGTCAATAACTGGACCACCATTTAACCTTTTTAATGATGAAAAATTATAAAAAATTTCCAACAAATTTGAGTGTCATTACTTTTTCGTACGGAATAGTTTACCTATTAATGTATTTTCGACTAAATTTAACCATCAACAATTCTATCAATAGTTAATTTTTGACAGAAATTAAGTTTTTTTTGATAAAAATTTTCATAAAAAATAGTAATATATTTTGTAGTGAGTCAGACTACTTTTGGAGGTATGGAGGCACAAGTGATGCCTCGGTGGAGCAATTAGTGAGTAGGGACAACTTATCTCAAAGCTATGGCCTAATAAGGACAAAAAAGAAAAAAAGAAGCAATGGATAAAGGGATAAGGCTAAGCAAATTAGAAAAAGTGCATCAATAATGCAAAGCATAGCAATCATGGATGAATAAATTAGAAACAAAAGTCAAGCATTAAGGATAAAAGGCAAAGTCACATGTTAATTTAAAAATAAATGTTGAAAAGTGAAAAGGGGTAAAACAGCATAATAATCAGACATTTTATTGAGAAAGAGAAGACAAGAACATGCAGGACATACAGCTGGAATATTGCTGGGATCCAAGAAAACGACATTAGAAAAAGAAACTTGGCCTTTATGCGGAACAGATAATGGTGGTGCCCCTTGAGGTAAAGCGAAACGGAAAGTTGCAACAAGAATTACTATTACAGGTCAAATTCGTCTGTCTGCAATAAAGAAAGTATGGGAAATATTATGTTAGTGTATCCAAAAGAAAATAATTTCTAATAAGTGTTGTAAGATTTTTTAATAGAGCTCTAGGAAATGTAATATCAACCCCTAATATTGGTGAACAGTGATAGGCTTTATTATATGATAAAGATGAAATTACCCTTCTCAATATATTGAAAATCTACTCAATATATTTCAAGCCGCAAAAGGAAAAAAACAAGCAAATTGATCTTTCCTCTCTCGACCGAACTTGAAAATGGCTAATTTAACGGAAATCGACGAAGAAATAGTAAAGCCTCGAGCAGACAAGAGACAGTACAGGAGGGTCGTCCTCGGAAACTCCCTCCAAGTTCTCCTCATAAGCGATCCTGACACCGACAAGGCAAGGGCAATTCCAAAAATTAATTTCTATCTTTTCCTCTGTTTTTTTTTGGTTCCAATTTAATTTAATCAATGTATCCAAAAATTTCTGGCTTTGATGTTGCAGTCTGCTGCATGTATGTCTGTCAGCATTGGCTACTTCTCTGATCCCGATGGCTGCGAGGGCCTTGCTCATCTTCTCAGTACGTACATATATTTTTCTTCTGATAGAAATTCAAATAAACTTAAGGAGAAGTAGTCATTTCTATCCCATAATCTTTACCTGCTAGACGCTCAAGGGCCGACTGGGTTTGGTAAATATCTAATGCGTTTTCTGACTGGAAATTTAATGTCTTATTAAGAGTTTGGCTATAATTTCAGGGTCCAACTTTATTTGATCTTGAGCATTTCTTTGGGTACAAGAGGGACTAGTATGATTTCATTTGAGCTACTCAACAATTCTTTTTCTTATTCCATATGTTTCTTTTCTTTTTTTTTTTTTAATTGTTTGCAGTGCGCGTGCTGTTGCTGGCTCATGCTAGTGAAAAATATCCGGGGGAGGATAGTTCCAGTCAGTACATAACCGAGGTACTGTTCATTTCAAGTGTACCCTTCCATATAGCATTATATATGAGTTTAGTTACTCAAATTATAATGTTTTTGAGTTCCTAACCGTCGTAGATCCTTTATGCACGCGAATCTTTTTTTGTTGATTATCTTAAAAAACCAAAATAAACAATCACTGTTTGGTTTTTTTTGCTGTTTAAATATTTATCATGCAATAAAAATAACAAATAAAATGTAAAATTATAGTTGAATAAGGATGAAAAATAAATAAATAAATAAATAAAGCATAATATCAGTTCAAATTTAATTAGTTTATATAATTAAAAGTAACATCATATATTTTTCCTTATATTTTCCCAAAAATATTACATTTTTTCCTTAATTATATATACTTGGTTTACTTTGCTGATATTTAGCATGGAGGCTACACAAATTGCGCTGTGAATGCCGACGAGACCGAGTATTATTTTAACATTAACAATGACTTTTTTGAAGAAGCTTTGGATCGGTAAGTGTTGTTTCTCTGCTTTCTTTGGTGTTATTTCCATCAAATTAATGTTCATGTAAAGTTTGTGAATTTCGTTGTTGTCCTGTAATTTCCCCTTTTTTTCTTATGGTTGGTACGATACCATTCAGCTTTTTCCAGCCCTTTGTCAAACCATTAATGTCAGCTGAAGCAGCCATGAGGGAAATTAAAACTGTTGAGTCTGGTGAGCCTTTTATTTATCTTTATTTTTTAATTTGTATAATATCATATTTAGCTTTTATATTTTAAGAAAATGTCTAATATAATATTAGTACTAAAAAATTATTGAGTGTGATATTTTTATTTCATATATCGACGCATCCCAATGCTTAATTCCGTTTAAAAAATTTGATGACATATCAATTATATGTTAATCAAAATCTGAACATGATCAAATACTCTCAACACGAGAACAGTCATTGTGACTCTATTCCCAAACTACACTATGGCTCTTTATGACCAAACCTACTCTCAGTATTAAAAGTTCAGATCCAAATAGTAAGTGCTCAACAAGTTTACTTAGCCATAATTGTCACACTCCATTACTAGATGGTTTATACAGTTTAAGACCATGCATTCGATCTTTCCAGACTCCAAACCAACTCTGATGATGCTTTGGTCCTCTCCATAAATAACACTCAGGTCCCTACCTATTCTTTTGTCCCCAAAGAATTCCAACGCAGGACCTCACCAAACTTTTGCCAAAAAAGTGGGTGACTAACTATGAGAAGCTACATGAAACTGCAGACTCCACCCAATTCACAGAAACTCATTTCACTAGAAAGTCAAATGGGATAGTAGAAATCAAATTTGGCCACTCTCAATTAAAGGAGCCTTTTGCACCAACAGGGGCCGAGCTAGAGTAACTTTAAAGAAGGGTTAAATAGAGAGACACTAAACAGTTAAAAGAGTAATTTATATATAATTTAATTATCACTCATATAAAAGATTAAATAAAATTCAAAAGACATTAAGCATATAAAAAATTCACATTAATAGTAATAATAGTGTCATTTATACATATGACTGAATGAAACTATAAAAAGAGTCTCTCTCATTCTTTGCGAGTAAGAGTAGAAGAGAAAACAGTTTTTCAAACTAAAATAAATTGTCTTTTTACTTTGTGTGCTCTATCTCTCTTCTTACTTTCTATTTGCTTCTTAAATTGCTAATTGACATATCAAGTTATTAGGTTAAACTATTGAGATATGATATATTATGATAAACTATTAGATTGGAGTGTTAAGATATAATATGCTATGATAGGCTTAGATTTATATTAAAACTTAATAGGTTTGAATTAGTAGACTTACTTTTATTTTTTAAAAAAATTTGATAGGCTTAACATATTAGTTTAAAATTTATTTGTTAAGCTTAACTAGTAATATGCTAACCATAATGACTTTAATTTTATCAAATAGTTTAGGGAATAAAACTAATTATTAAATAAAAAATTATTTTGAGAGCCATTAAAAAATATATATAATAAATAA
>NW_018397259.1:1633566-1686526 GCF_002168275.2 Theobroma umbraticum | reverse complement strand
AAAGAAATACAATTATTTCATTTTTTATCAATTTGTATGTATATCCTTGTTACTTAAAGTTTGCATCATGCATCCCAAAATGCATTGGTTATTCTAAATAAAAAATGATATATTGATGAAATTCTAAACAACTGTACAACATAACAACTTATATTTGAAAATTACATAATAATTTATTTATTTTTAAAGATTAAAATCATCGAAAATAAAATCTACATAATAAAAAAAATATGACAAATAGAAGATAGAATCCACATATGGTATAATACAAAAGAAAGAAAAAGAATATGATTGATAGTTCATAGAAATTTGTAAAAGAAAATCTATAAAAATTTAAAATATATGAGTAAATAAAATAAAAATATATAAATAAATATAAATAATAATATAAATTGAAAGAAAAAATAAAAAATCTGTAAAATTGAGGCACCCATATGAAATTATTTTATTGTTTTTTTTGTATTAATTATTAAATAAAAAATTATTTTACGAGAGCCATTAAGAAAATTTATAAAAAAAATTTTAAAAAATTATATAATATGTAAAAAATTCTTAAATTTTTGCGGGGTGCCGCCCATCTCATAAAGAGGCTCTGCCCTTATGCACCACCCATTTTCCTTACCATGTTTATGCTCAAAATAGTAGAAAGTGAACTTAGTCAAAATAAACTTTTATCCAAAGTTTTGATTTCAAGGGTAACCTTATTTTCCAGTTTACAGATTGGTTTACTGGAAACTGTCCATGGCACACCAACTATAGCTGCAAAGGAAGCCAAAAAGACAGTCTTAAGGTAAACTATGAGTTAGATCATGAGCTAGCCAAGAAGTCAAAAAAAGAAAAAGCAAAGATGTTCCTCTGACGAAGTTATGTACAGAAGATTTTAAGACAAAAGTACTTCAATAGGACTTTTGGGAGAACATGGAGGAAAATACCAGTATTTAGTTAAATATTCTCCTTTAAAGTGGGCATGAAAAGAACCTTTCGCATCATGAACCACCACCTCCAAAATCTCCAAAACCTGTTTTACCCTGTTACTAAAAGATCCAAAAGTGGGTACAAAAACAAAGTTGTTTTCAAACTTATCACCAATCTCAGCAACCTTCACTAGTACCCTAGGTTTGCATGTTTCAACCAATAAGTCCTTTTTATGACCATGATTTTCCTCCACTAGAAGAATTTACAGAAAAGGAATTCAAGCATGCACCTAAAATTCCGACCCCTCTCCAAGCTGATGCTATGGGAAGATAAGTCAAAACCAGTGTAGCAGAAGCTACACTAAACTAGCAAACAGCATATTCTCTCTTCCAAAATTCCTGGCTGAAAGGAATTGACCAAAAGGTCAGCTGCATCTAGGACAAAATCCAGGAGGTGGAAAACAAAGAGGATGAAAATGCCAAGACCACCAACGATATGATCAAACTTCTCCAAAATAGACTTAGACAAGCCTCTAAGGAAATACCAAAACAAGGTGCTCCATTCCAACTATATATGGAACAAAAAGAAGTAGAAATTTAAAAGCTCAAAGCTCAGATTAAACTCCTTCAAGAAACCAAGAAAATCCCATCTCCAAACAGGAATGATTCGTTCCTACTATCAACTTACACTCGAAAAATACTAGAAAAACTGCCACTTCCATCCAAAGAATTGACTCTTTTTAATCTTTATAAAAAACTCAAAGCCTAAAAAGAAGAAGAAGAAAAATGGAGGAAAAGAAAGGAAGTCGAAGAATCATCTGAAACAGAAAAGCTTGAAACATTGTCTGCAAAAGCCCAAAGAAAAAAACCTACATAGCCATAAGAAGAAATAGAGGTTCCACAATCAAAATCAAGATTTGGAATAACCATTAGAGGCTTTGAACCCAAAACATTGATGATCAAGCAAGAAAATTTTCTAATCTCTTTCCTCAAAGAATACAAATGAAATAAAATTCCCAAAATCTCTTTTGCTCAAGCAACCCAAGATGAGCCAACATCTCCATCATCCTACTCAACCTCCTCTAAAACTTTAGAAGCTATGACTAGTAGTGATGAAAAATCTCATCCTTATCTTGAAGACCCTTTGTTAGAACAAGAAAGATCCTAATTCATGGCAAGCTCAAGAATAGGCATGTTCATAATTCAACCCTGACCAAATATTCCTTCCCAACTTAAAACACAAAAAATCCCTGCTCCACCAATAACGTCAGTACCAGTCTCAACCTATCTTTCTAAATATAGCCAACCGATAACAGTCATTGCTTTCTTTAATGTAGTTGGTGTTAAAATAGTCATGAACCCAAATATCCTTCCATTTGAATGCTAGATACCTCATGAAAGGCATTTCAAGATTGCTTCAGATCAGATTTTCACTACACACTTGATAAGCAAACTTATCGCTCTCTAGTTTTTACCCTAGTGTTTTATCACCACCCAAGTACTTGGGTTTGAACTAACTGGAAAAAACATAGTGATTGGATTTGACATTTATCATGAATGCCAACATTTGAGGATTCTCCCTGAAGGAATAAGGTACAAATATTCTTTCAAACTATTTGTACAAATTCCATATCTGTATCCCATCCAGCGACCATCTGACCAGGGACAGCTCACAGTCGGTCTACTTAGAGAAAAGGTGTGTGCCAATTATCATTCATAATTCATGTTTAAATGCAATAATCCCCTGTGGAAGAATCCAGAAGTTTTTGTTAGGTTACCATTCAAGCTCAATGAGGATATTAATCCCATAAAGGCTAGCCTCTCAGCAATAAATCCTAAAGACCAAAACCTAGCTGAGCAAGGATGCAACGAGTTACAATAATAGGGATTGATTGAGCATTTAGATTCTCAATGGGCATGTAAAACTTTTATGTCAATAAAAGAGTTGAGCAAATTAAGGGAAAGTTAAGACTAGTTATCAACTACCAAAGTTTCAACCGTTTTCTCGTAGATGACAAGTTCCCACTTCTAAATAGAAACTCTTTATTCTCACGTGTTGCTAACGCCAGAGTGTTTTCTAAGTTCGATTTGAAAGTCGGGTTCTAGCAATTGGGCATCTATCTTGAAGATAAGCCCAAAATAGGTTTCTGTATACCTAATCACCACTATCAGTGGACTGTCTTGCCATTTGGACCCAAAACAGCACCATCATTTTGGTTGGCTCATGATTTGGCTCAGAGTCTGCCTCAAGGCTATCTCTCTAGCATCCTTGATAGCTACAGTTGATGTCCCATCGATAGTGTCTAATGGATGAATCTATGAAGTGGAAAATAGGGTTACTTTTAGAATTAAAACTTTGGATGAGATCTTGTTTTGGACCAAGTTCACTTTTTACTATATTTTAGGATGAACATGGTAAGGAAAACTCTTTTAATGAAGGAGAACTTTCGAAATGAAAAGGCAGAACACCTTTGAGTAATAAAAATCCAATGTTTCTTCAATAGACTTTCTAAGCCTCTTTCTTCCTTCCTAGTAATTATCAAAGAGATGTAAGTATAGATCTCTTGTGAGTTTATATCTTTAAATATGCTCTGTACTTACCATCTTAGATGAATCCTGTGCACCAAAAAAAAAAAAATCTCAAAGATGTCTAAGTATCAATATTAACAAGGTTGAGTAAATAAGATAAGTTGCTCAGATCACTAAGGTTGTCCTTGTTGCTAAACGGCCGTGCCATCCAAAAGGTAGCTTTTGACTCCAGTAGCCACGCGTATGTTGCGTGGTAGCCCTATCCATTGGCATAATATTTTTCCTACCACCCTTCATATTTTGATTGGTCAAAAAACATGTCAAGTATTAGGGTATATAGGGGATTAAAATTCAAGTATCAAAAAATTAATGCAGATATCTCGTTAGATTTTTTTTGAAAGTTTAGTATAAGGACTATATTTATTTATTTATACACACAATGCTTTCTTGTATTTAGACTTTAATTCATTAGTACCATTTTCTCTTTCTGTCTCAGTATACCAGAATTCCTTATTGTCTGATAAGCGGAGAATGCAACAGGTATTGGTTTTACTTTGATCTTGAATCGGTTTCTGAAACTAATCGAATGTCTTAATTTGTTAAAGTAGTGATAAAATAAATTTTATATCAATTAAATTTTAGATGTTTTAAAATTTTGAATATAATAGAGATCTTTCTTCTTGGTTAAGCTTGTACTTGTTAATGTTACTTGGTACATGTGCTGCGTGACAGGTTGATAGGTTCATGATAGATTTCTTATCCCTATATTTAAAGAGGAGTATTAATTAGTTATAGATTGAATATTTCACTTGAAAATTTAACAGTTTTATTGAGGATATTTTCAAAATTATATATAAGCAAAATACATACATAAGTGTCAAAACTATATCAAGAAAGTCAATTTACTCCATGTCTTTATATTGTGTTCAATAAGCCTCCGAATTTTTATTTTGGATCAAAGACTTATCTTTCATTAATTGTTAACTAACTTTAGTTAGTTAATGGTACAGTCAGCAATGTTTGATACGTTAATGTGTCATCTTGATGACATTAATGTCACATGGTAGATGATGTGACATAAAAAATCACTGATTCAGAATTGAGTTTTTTCCTTTTCAAATGTTCGAAAATTATTGGTTAGGGATTTGAAACAAAAAATTAAAAAAAAAACAGTTGTTTCAAACTGATTACCATCATTTCTTAACTGATTATCCTCTTTTTAATTGAAGTCATCCTTCTTAATGAAAAAATCTAATCCAATTTTTTTGTTTGATTGAAGCCCTTGTTGCTTGATTGAAAGTAGGTGTAGAGAAATTTGAAAATACCTAAAAATGATTTTGTGAAAAGGAACAATAAAGGTTGGACACATAACATTTATAATACTAAAACTAGCAAAGACAAACAATATTGTTCCACAACAAAAAAAAAATCGTTCTCTTCTCTTTCCTAGAAGTTGTAAGGGAAATATGATGCTCATTTCTTCTCTAAAATCTGTAAAAGAAAGTCAAATCCTTCTTTTCTCTTTCCCAAAATCTATAAGGGAAATCCAATGCTCTTCTTTCCCTAAAATCTCAAGGGGAAATTTGATGGTATTGAATTTTATTTACTAATAATAATAGATTCTTTCCCCATATCTTTCATAGTTTTTGAAAATTCAAAACTACCTAAAGAAGTATTTTTTTTAAAAAAAAATAGGAATTTACAAACTATAAGGTAGTTGTGTTTAGGGAATGTTGAAGAAAGTGGAGGTTTTTTTTTTTGTTGGGAAGGATGACTTCAATTAAGAAAATGGTAATCAGTTAAGAAACGATGATAATCGATTTAAAACAATTAGTATTTTTTTGGTTAAATTATACAATTAGTCTTTGTAGTATACAAAAAGCATAGATTTAGTCCCTATACAATAATTTGTATGAATTGGATCCTTATACTTTATCAATTTGTTAAGTTCAGTCTTTAATTCTAACACCGTTAAAATTTGACCGTTAAGTATGTTGATGTGACATTTTGACCAAGCTAACATAGCACTAATACAAATGATGTGGCATAATGCTGACATGGCACAGTGTTGACATGGCTTATCTTTTGGGGAGATCTCAAATAGGTTTCCCTTTTCCTGAGTAATTCAAATAGAAATATGAAACTCTTCCTTAAGTAACCCATATTGATAGAAAGGAGGCCAAAAAGATTTGCATTATGGTTGTAAATGTGTTATTGGCATTCATAGCAAATCTAGAAGGTGTTCTTTTGGGTGATTATCTCTAGATTTGCATTTATGTATGGATTTGTGTTCTTGGGACTTCATGTATACAGACAGTCAAAGCTTTGGATGATTATCTTCATAATAGTTAAAGCTTACTCAGTAATGGCCCTATTCCTGCTCATTTCACTCAATCACCAACTATGTCCTTCACTTGGCTACTTTTGACACCTTGTTCAAGCAGCTGTTGCTTCAACAAGCTTTCCTTCGACCAAGTAATTATCAACTCTATTGATTAGAGACTTAATAAATTTATTTTAACTCTTAACCTTTCAAGAGATTTAATGTCTTATTAAAATGAGCAAGTTTCACGTCTAATTACTTAGATTCCTTTATTACTTTCTTTGTTTCTAGAAGTAGCGAGGTCAGATACTGGGATTACAATCTGTCAGCAAAAGTATACTCTGGATTTATTGGAGGAACGTGGTTTACTAGGTGCTAAGCTTGTATCCGCACCTATGGACCATAACCAAAAGTTATCTAAGGCTGAACAGAAAGATAAACTGGTAGATGCTATAACTTGTAAACAATTGATAGGTAAATTAATTTATCTAACCTTTACTCGGCCAGACATCACATATGCTGTTCAAGCATTATCACAGTATATGGACAAGCGTGGAAAATCTCATTTTTATGCAGCACTTAGGGTACTTAAATACCTAAAAGCTACTCCAGGGAATGGCATTTTGATGTCTTCACATTAAGAACTCATCTTAACAGCTTATGGATACAGTGATTGGGAGAGTTGTCTAGACACAAGAAGGTCTGTTATAAGAGTCAGTAAATTCCTTGGAAAATCCTTGATCAGCTGGAAAGCAAAGAAACAAGCTGTGGTAGCTCCTCTTGTGGGGGCAGTGTTAAAGAATTAAATAGGATGATGCCAGCAAGAATTTGTTTTAAAGAAATTCCAAACACTGATTGCTGGACCAACAGAATTACGTACAATTGTGAATAGCTATTCATTTTTAGGCATTTATTATTCTCGTAATTTTGTCAAGTAGTACAGCTTATTATAGGCTTAATATTCCTTTATTCTTGTATATAAAAATACGACATATATTATACAGTTTCTTTATTCAATATGCAGACGAGAATTCTTCCCATATCGTTTTCTCTCCCAGCTTTTAGCACTGTGGTCTCTGACCAGCCCGTATAGTTTCGCCTCTAAGTACAAGACATATTGTTTGTTTTTTGAACTTTTTGGAAAAGAAAAATAAATGGAAATAAATATTATAAATCATTATAGAGTTTAATATAACAATCACTAGAACTCACAATTTTTTCCTTAAATTGCATGCCAATTAATTAGTATAGACATTCAATTTAAAATAAAAAGAACGATGCTAATCAAAATAATTTGGACCAGAAATAATATGATCACTTGAAATACCTAAGAATCAAAGTGATTTAAGTATTAAACAACCTAGACTTTGAGAAACCCTAATAAGAAATGATCATATTCAAAGTGATACTGTTATCTTTAAGAGTCAATTTTTAAATTTTAAATTATTCCAAAAAATTTAATTTTAATTTAAAGTTATTTTTTACTTTTTATTTCCTAAGAAAATATGATAAGCAAGAGGCATAATACAATGAAGTTTAAAGCTATCCATAACTATTTCTTTTCCATTGTAACTCCTTTTCCCCTATGCAGCTTCAAAAACATCTCAGCTGGGAAAGTCATCCTTATCATAGATTTGGTCTAGGTAAAGCTTTTATGTAATTTTCTCTTCCCCCTACCCTTGTTTTCTCTGTCATTCTTTAAAAATGATATGTGCTTCGGCAAATGACATGGTCATTTGGCATGCATTGTGCTTGTTGACATTATGCAAATTGAAATATTGAAAAGACTTGTAGTAAAACAGAGCATTTCGTTGGTGGTTTTGAGTAGACTATATATATGTAGGGAATTAGTATACCTTGATTATTAATTTAAAATAGAATTCTTTTGTATAGAAAATGAATTTGATTAATTTAAAAACAAAATAAATGATGGTGTCCTTTTTTCTTCCAACAAAGATTTTACATACATATATGCACCTTATATTGTGTTTGTTTAACTTGTTGATATATACGTAGGGAATTGGTATACCTTGGACGTTAGACCAAAAGCAAAAGGGTTGGATATAAGACATGAGCTTTTAAAGTTCTACGAAGAAAATTATTCAGCCAATCTCATGCAATTGGTTTTATATACAAAAGGTTAGTGAGGTTTCATTTTGGTTTGTTATATATGCTGTTTACATTTTCTTTTGAAAAGCATAGAGGAGTTTATTATTGATATAACGGGGAGTCCAAATGTTTCAAGGAATTGATATAGTCACAAAATAAACTTAACTGCAAACAAATAGAAGCCCAAAGCTCAAGTAAAAAAAAAAAAACCCTAGAAAATCTACAACTGAAACACCCGTAGCAGTATGGACTTTGAGAGTAGACAAATGAAGATTGTAACTAATCCAGTAAAAACAAACAATAAGGCATATGATACTTTTGATAGCATTAAGAGAAAGCGATGGAGAATCTAGACTTTGAACAAGGGAATGAACAATACCATAAGATTTTGAAATAAATGGTCAAATGCATCATTAGACAACAAGAAATACCTAGTGACAATAGCAACAACAAAAGCACCCAGCACTATGTACCTTAGTTTGTTCACTCTAGCTAGAAGTAAAGAGGCAATGGTTAGTGAAAATTATAAGGAGGAAAACGAGAAAAATAAAGTTGGAAGATAGAGTTTAGTAAAAGGCTTTTTGCGTGGGAAAGGAGTTAGAGAAACAATTGATGATGAAGCTTGAGGGTATAAGGTGAGTGGGAAAAGAGAAGATAAATTGGATTTGAAATTTGATGAGCATGGAAAATTTTCAATTAAAAAATTAAGCAAGCTTATATAAGGATTGGGAGTTTGACTTATATAAGGATCTCCTTAGACTGCTTTAAGAGGTGGTTTTACAGAATGACAAGGATGACTGATTGATTTAGCTACGTGATAAAAAAAGAAGGTTTTCTATTAAGCATTTCTTTACCACTCTTGACAATTTTTACGTGTAAGGTGAACAAGAAGTGTGTTTTAAAGACATTTTTGAGGTTGTCTATCCCTCTAAAGGTGTAATCCTTCTTATGGTTAGCAATTCTGCAAAGAGTATCTACAAGGAGCATTCTTAGATTGCATTAAGGTGCACTTTGTAGTGGAAAATTATAATTGTTGTTGGTGTAGTTTTGTGGAAGAGACATGTGACCAATTTTTTGTTCATGCTACTATAGCTGGAGTTATGGAAGGCAATACTAAGATGGTGGAGCCTTGCTTGGGTGTTGCCGCAAACGATAAAGGGTATTATTTAGTCATGGGATAATTATGGGTTTACTGAGGGAATCAAATCCTGTTGGATGGCAGTGTGCAAGTCAACCTTTCGGTCCTTATGGCTGGCCTATAACAAGATTATTTTTAAAGGGAAGAAATGAGATGATGATGAAATTATCTTCCTTATCAAAATGCAGCTGATGTTATGGATTAAGGCTAATAAAAGTAATGGGAAAATTAAGGAGAATGGGTGGTGGATGGAAACGTGAAACCTTAATTCGATGGCAGTGTGCAAGGTACCTAGGCTGAGCAGTATTTAGGTTCCGCCGGAGCTCAAGTTCAATGTGGATAGCTAGGCACGTGGTAAACCTAATTCGGCAAGATGGGTAGGTGTCCTTCGAGATTCAAATGGGAATCCCTTGGGCATACAGGGCTCTAATTATGTAACACAATGGCTATTTTCTATGCAATCAAACTGTTTGCTGCTATTTCATGGTTGGGTTCTAATAGGCTCATTGTTGAGTCTAATTCAAAATTTACAATTTCAAAGGTGAAGGAGAGCAAACTTCGCCCATGGAAAGTATGGAAAACCTTTAGTTAGTTGGACACCATATCTAGAAATATTGATGATATTTCTTTTTGTCACATATTTTGAGAAGCCAATACATTAGCTTAGTGGTGAAGTCAGGATTTCATGTTGGAGGAGCGAAAACAATTTTTATAAAACAATCATATTAGAAGTTCAATGTTTGTAAAGCCAAAACATTTTGGAGCAGGCAAAAAGTAGGGGCAAAATTATTAAATTTTAAAAAAGGAAAGAGAAATTATAAAATTTTAAAACTTTTGGAGCAGTCAAAGGCCCATCCTAACCCCCCTTCCCTCTGCTCCTACACTGGCTAACTCTTTGGTAATGTTTGGAGTAGAACGAGGTGATACGTTCTATGCATGGTGGTAGCCACATTATTTGATATGTTCATGGCATTTTCATCTTTCCTTTGTCTTTATGGAGAATTATTTCTGGAATGTGGTGATTCATGGCTCCATTGGCAAACACTACTTGACTATTCTGTTTTGTGCAAGGTTTTATTGATAAAAGAGAGGTTATCCCTAGCCTCTATTTCGAGTTTTATTGGTAGTTGCTGTGTGTGTTAGAAATATTATAGCATGTTCGATTGGGGAAATAGCTAAGTCATTCATCCTTTATTCCCAATGAATATTTGCTCTTTTGTTTGGTTGTCAAATGGCCAAAGGAATAGCCATTCTCTTGCAATCTCTTTTCCCCAAAATCACCCAAAATCAAAGATTAACTAATCCCAACATCCTTCCCCATGGCATTTGCTATTCCATGGGTAGGGGATTGCTTCTAAAATTAAGAAGACAAAACCATCCCTTATAAGTGAAAATTGAAAGAAAAAGAAAAATGAATTTAAAATAAAAATTTTAAGTTTTTAATTATATATTATAAAAAATTAATATTTTAAAATTAAAAATTAATTAAAATTATTAATATTTTAACCATTAAAATATTTAAATTATAAATAAAATATTAATATTTAAAAATATTAATATTTCAATTATCAAATATTGATATTTTAAATAAATTATACATTATTAATATTTAAAAAATAAAATAAAATAAACCCATAATTATAGTTTATAATAAAGGATATTTTATCTTTTTGTAATATATTTCTTTATTATTCTAAAATTATATTTAACAAACAAATATCATGATAAGTCATAATAGTAATTTCTACCTTATTTTATTCCATCAATCAAACTACATATTAATATTTTTATTTTAGTTTTAGTTCATTTTATTTTCACAGAATACCTATTCCATTCCACTTCATTTTATTTTGTGAACTAAACGGACACTTATTATTTTAGGTTTGCAATGTGTGGGATCTTTGTAAGGCCGTTCAGACTAATGAACTAGCTTGTCTAGGTTATTTAACTCTGTTTGATTTTAATAAAAAATCAATTTAATTGATTGAGGAAAAAATAGTAAAAGAAAAAAAATCTTATTAAATTAAAATTGAGCATATGATATAAATAAAATATTGTTTCAAGTATAATAGTTTCATATAAAATTCATACATTCTGTTTCCTATCTTTCTAACAATAAAAGTAGAAAAACGAAAATCTTAATTTTTCTTGTAATTTGCCATATATAGTTTTACTAGCAATGCTCTTACTACAAAACACAGAAAAGCTTAGAGTTGAATGTTTGATTTGTTTAAATTTTCAAGAAAAATGATTTCTTGGGTTTTTTTTTGTTTGATAACGCGATTTGTTGTGGATTTCTAGAAAGCCTTGATGAAATTCAAAGCTTGGTGGAGAACAAGTTCCAAGATATTCGAAACTCCAACCAACGTGGTTTCCAACCTACGGGTCTGCCTTTCAAGTCAGAACATCTGATGGTATGATGAAAAATCAATACATATGTTGTTGTTGCCTATTGGACTAATAATAATGTCAATTACTCTTAATTTAACAAGAGAACAAACATATTAAATTGGAGCATGTTTCTTGAATTAAAAGCACCAAAATCATATAAGTGGTTGAATCTTGAAAGGTTAATTAATGAAGCTGTATAATTTTAATTTGATTTCAGATTCTCGTCAAGGCTGTTCCAATAAAAGAAAGGCACAAATTGACCGTTGTATGGCCAATAACTCCAAGCTGGCATCATTACAAGGAAGGGCCGTGCTATTATCTCAGTCGTGTCATTGGCCATAAAGGAGAAGGATCCGTGTATCACATCTTGCAAAAACTAGGTAAGTTTGCGCATCTTTTGAAAAGAAAAAACATAAAAGGTATCCATAATCAAATTATTAAACAATTTTAAATTTATGCTTTAATTAAGACTTGAAATTAACTGTATAGCTTAATAGTTCATGCACAATTTTATTTAAAGAGTTAAAGTTCAAAATCAAATTTTCATTCTCCAAATCAAAAAATAATAAATAAAAAAGATTCAAGATTAATCATGTTAGAATCATTATGGATCTTTCTCTCTAGGCATATTATCTTAAATACATTTGATTAAAGTGAGACACTAACTCCTTGAAAAATCTTTGGACAAACAATTTATATTCAACATAAAGTGTCACAAAATGTGTTGTGGCAAAAATTTTATTTTTTGAAAAGTGTCATGGCAAAAATTAAGCCTATAAAACGTGCGATCAGTAGTAGTAATATATAATAGTATGCTTCATATTGTTTGGAAACTTTGTATTTGGATTTATTTATATATATGATATCAGACAATTAATAGGGAAGAATTTAGGTTCTTGCATGAATCTGTTTTGCCTTCGTAAAAAGGGAATTGAACTGCTATTTGTATGATTTAGGTGCTATATGTATAAATTCATAAGGGCTTTTTTGATCAATTCTTGTGTAATGTGGGGATTTCGCTTTCTATGAATTTATGGAATTTCCTAATGAATTAAAATGGATGTTATGGTATTTAACCCATAAATATCATATTGGCATCCAATTTCACATCATGAATTTCTTGAAATTCATAGAAAAGGCATTATCCAATGATATAGAAGCATGGAGGAAAAACTTTGTGGATTTTCTTTCATGGTTCTACCTTATTTCTTACTAGAAAGAACACGAAAAAGGGAAGGAAATTATCAAATTCATTCTATACAAACCTTAATGCCTTTTCACTCATGGGAAAGCTACTCAGCTCGGAGCATTCCCCTTTGCATGGGTTTATAGGACTCTCCAATTTAATATTAGAGAGTTGGACCAAGAATACAAGACGTTCCAAAGATGCATCTTCCAACACAACAGAGTTATCCTACATCACATTTGGCCTTCCTTGGAAACTGAAATGTCCTAGGATATTTTCTAGAAACACTTGGACCTTATTACGATTAAATCATTTAGGCATTAAAAAAATATAATGAAGGAATAATTGAACCCCATGAATGGTCTCAAAACCCTTGGGATTATGGAGAAATTGATGAAGATAAGGTTGCACGACTTTCCATAAAACCATAATGTGAAATATGCAATGAACATTGTGATACTGACCCTGAGGCATCATCTTTACACATGTACATTTTTAGAGAGAGGAGAAAGCAGATGATTGAGGACCTCAACAAATCCTCTAACCCAAGAATAGACTATGATTAAAGATGATCAATCATTTTCTCTTTATTAAAATGCATCGGTATCTTTCTTTATTAAAGTATGCTAGTATCTTTCTTTAAGTGGCAGTGATGAGCGTGTCCATTACTTTAGTAAAATATGTAAAATGTGTGTTCTTGTATTCTTATTCAATCACTATAGAAAGTATGTCATTTTTCTCCTCCTTCATCTATAAAATGAGGTCTCTTGTAATGAATTGGGTAGAACAAGCTCAAGTAATAAAATTTGTGTGTTTTCTCTCCATCATGATTTTCTAAATCTTTCTCCTTTCTAGTAACTAATTAGGAAAATGTATACATAGATTTGTCATGAGTTCAGATCCTTAAATATGCTCTGCACTTGCCATCTTAGACGGATCTTGTGCATTAGAAAAGGATTTTCATTTCAAAGACGTTTAAGTATCAATATTGAAGGGGTTGAGTTGAGTGAGTTGTTCAAGTCTTAAGAGGAATTTCTGAAGTTAGAAGGCCGTGCCGCACTTGAGGCCAGAAAAGTCGTGTTTTGTGGCCATGCATACCTAATATAGAAATGTCCCTCTTGAGTCTCAACTTTTCCCCTTGATCATCTCTTCCATTATTGGTATTAGAGCCATAAACTCTTAGAGCTATCTTACATTTTTTCGTTAAGAAGTTAGTACGGACTTTCTCAACCATGACATTTATAAGTGAAAAATCAGCCATTATATATAATGCCTCCATTTCTTTAAATCCTTGTCCTTCTACAATAAATAACTAAAACGGCATGAACTCTCGTGTTGAAGTAATGCAGCAACCACTTGCTAAATGCAACAAATTTAACGTTTCAGTAAAGTTATAAAGACATAATAAACGGATTGGTAAAGTTATAGTGATCATGTGTAGCTTGCACATGATTTCTCTTTCTTCATCTTTGGAAGTTATTTGTTACTACCAAATTCCATTTAAAACTAAAGTCAAAATTAATTCTACTAGATTGAGATCAAATTCTTCAACATAGCACCTTGGTGTTTGTCTGGTAAACTCCCTGTTTTGTTCTTAGAAATTCAAACTTGTCTTTGCTTAAACCATTAATGAAAATGTCTGTAAGTTGAAGATTAGTATTGCAATATTCAAACTGAATTTCCAAGGCATGAACTTGAGTCAAATATGCTTTTTATGTTATATTGCCAAGGGTTTTTGGCTATTGGTATAATTGATTAATTATTAACCTTCAACAAAGTGCCTTTGTTTTAGTTGAAACCTAAGTCAGAAAGAATTTTCCTTAACATTAAGCATAGTTACTAGCTAAAGCAATAGCAATCTATTCAACCTCAGCTAATGATTGAGCTACTACTTCTTCTTTTTTTATCAATTCCAAAAAAAAATTACACTACCAAAAAAGAAATAGAATCCACCCGTGCTTCGTGTTTCTTGAATCATTAATTGAACTAGCCCAATCACTATCACTATATCCTTGAAGGTCATTACTATCTTTGTTACGATACCTTAAGCCAAAGTTCAAATCACCTTTGATGTACCTAAGAACATGTTTCGGAGCTTGGAAATGCTGCAATGATGGAGATTGTATGAACCTAAATAAGAGATTTGTTGTTAACATTATGTCTGGTCATGTTACAGACAAGTATAGCAATGAACCTATCATTCTTTTGTATGCTATGCCATTAGCCTTAGAAGAACCATCATTCTTGCCTAGCTTACTCCCGGTGGTGAGTGGAGTGTTAACAACTTTACAAGAATTCATATTAAATTTCTTTAACAAATCTTTCGTATACTTAGTCTGATGCACAAAAATTTGATCAGCACCTTGCAGAAACTCCATCCCTAAGAAATAAGTCATTTCAAAAAATTCATCATTTGATGCTTAAATACTTTCAAGAATTTATTATCTGGTCCAGTGATGAGTAAATCATCATTATATAAGGCAATTATAAGCATAACTGAAGTATTTGAACTCTTCCCATAAAGTGTAGGTTCATTTATAACGTGATTAAAGCCTTGGCTTATGAGATGACCATCTATTCTTTCATACCAGGCTCGAGGAGCCTACTTATGACCATAAAGGGCTTTAATCAATTTGTAGAGTTTACCTATTGATTCAACCTTTTCAAACCCTTTTGGTTGCTCAATGTAAATATCTTCAGTTAAGAAACCATTTAGAAAAGTTGATTTGACAATTAAATGCCAAATTTTCCATCTTTCTCTAGCTAATAGAGCATCAAGTAATCTGATAGTATCATGTCCTGCAACTGGGACAAATGTTTTCAAGTAATCAACACCATACACTTGTGCATAGCCATTCACAACTAACTTACCTTTGAACTTATTAATTGATCCATTGGGATTCAATTTGGCTCTGAATATTCATTTTACCCCAATTAAATTTTAATCCGTTAGTGTATCAACTAGTATCCAGGTACCATTCTCCTTGGTCATATTCATCTCTAAATCCATAGCTGCTTTCCAATTCTCATATAAAGAAACTTCATTGAAGTTTGTAGGTTCAGCTATGGCTACGTTGCACCTACTATAGATCTTTTGCAGTGATCTTATACCCCTAACAAATAGTTTTTAATCTTCAATATCCAAAGACTTTTTATCATCTTACAATTGAACATCATTTGTACTAATCACATTATCTGAGCTTTCAACTGACTCTTTTTCCTAGTTTCATCTTTGCCCTTCATCAAAGTTCATAATCTCTACTAATAAACAATTTCTTTGATCTAATATCATACAGTTTATAGCTTTTGGATGTTTCACTATAACCAAGATGGATAGCCAATAGTGACTTTGAATCAAACTTGGTTTTTTTCTCATTTGGAATTTTCGCATAACAAACAAAACCAAATGTCTTTAAATAAGAAACCCCAAGTTTGTGTTCATACCACATTTCATAAAGGATTTTTATGTGTCAATGCCTTGGTGTGAGTCATGTTCAGGATGTAGTTAACGATATTGACAGTTTCAACACAAAATTCCTTTGGCAACTTCTTTTGAAACATCATGCATTGAGCCATTTCAACCAATGTCCTATTCATCTTTTCTGAAACACCATTCTGATGAAAGCTATAAGTTACTGTAAGCTGGAGTTTGACACCGAGTTCCATCAGGTATTTTTTGAACTCTGCAATTGTATATTCTAACACATTATCACTTTTCAAAAATTTGATATTAAGGCTTGTGTGATTCTCAACCAAGGCCTTGAATTTAATGAAGTTCTTCAAAGGTTCATACTTTTGTTTCAGAAAGTAAACCCAACAATATCGATTTAAATCATCAATAAAAACAAAAGTAAACCCAACAATATCGATTTAAATCATCACTAAAAACTATGTAAAACTTGCTATCATTCAATGATAGAGTTCTTATTGGTCCACTAATATTAGTATGTATCAGTTTAAGTTTTTGATTTGATTTCCATTTGTTTTCTTTTGGAAAAGGTTGCGACTTTGTTTTCCATATTAGCATATCTCACATAGCTTATCTAACTTAGTTATAATTGGAAGGCCTTCTACTAAGTTAGCTGAGGCCATTCTCATAAAGGAACCATAGTTCACATGTCCCATTCTCCTATGCCAAAGATCAGAGACATTCTTTTCACTTTGAAAAGCCCTAGGTTTAATGCTGTCAAGTTTAATGGATAACATGTATTCTTCATTTCAACGGTTAATATTTCTGCATTAGAAGGATCAAAAATTGAGCAATAGTTGTCTTTAAACAATAATGCATAATGTTTATCAGTTAACTGGCCCACATTTAATAGGTTCTAATAAGCTTTAGGAATGTAATAGACATTTGTTATGTATTTAGTACTTGAAAGAGTCTCAATCGCAACAGTGCTTGTGCCTAAAATCTTCAAGTACACTTTATTTTCAATCTTCACTCAAGCCTTAAAACTTCTATCCAAATTAGTAAACATTTTTTCATTTCCAATTATATGATTTGAACGTCCACCATCAATAAGCCATAATTTTTCGTCATTGAATTAGCTTCTATCCTAGCCATGAATAAGAGTTCTTCATTTTCATAACCTTGTTTAGCAATGGCAGCCTTCTTCTCAAAACTAGCCTCTTTGGCATTGTAGACTTTTTCTACATGCCTTAACTAGTTGCAGGCCCTTACACTTGACATTAGGCTTACAGTGTCAATACTTACTAGTATGGTTTTTTGAAGTGAGGGCAAAGAGCATGTTTATCTCTTTACTTACCTTGCTTGCAATCATTAGCTTTGTTTGCCTCTCCCTCGAGCTTCTGTGAACCACCTCCCTTGACTCTTAAGCCCTTAGCTCTAGCTACTAAGACGTTTTCAATAGAGTCTTCATTTTTTATGGCCTTCCTTTGCTCTTGGGCTAGCAAAGCATTCATTAATAATGTCACTATTATGCTTGACAAATCCTTGGAGTTTTCTAGAGATGAAATCTTAGCTTTAAACTTCTTTAGTAAGCTCACCAATACTTTGTTTACAATTTTTCTTGTAATCAAAGCTTTCCCCAACAATCTCAGTTGATTCATGATCCTCATTACCTTATTTACAAAGTCCTTAATGCTTTCATCCTCCATCATTATCAGTACCTCAAACTTTCTCAACAAATTCAAAATCTGAATCTACCTTGTATGTTCATTACCCTGAAACTCTTCTTTAAGTCTACCTTAAACTTGCTTAGGATCATCATAAGCCATTATTCGAGTAAAAATTGAATATGAGACAAGAAAATGTATACAGGAGAGTGTTTGTACCTTTTTGCTACTTTTTCACTGTGTTCTTTATTTGAGCCATTGTTGTATTTGCATACCTTTAAATAGAAGGGTCACCTCCTACTTCAACCACCTCCGAAAATTAGATAGCCTCAAATATGTCTTCATTTTCATAGTCCAAATGGGGTAATTTTCACCTATGAAAATTGGAGGAGTTAGCTTTAAAATTGGAAAAAGCCATAAATGCTAAGTTACTCACAAGTGAAAAGTATAAAGCACGAATGAAAAAGACAAATAAAGAGAATCTTAGGTCCCATGTTGAGAAAAAGGAATAAATTTCTAGAAAGTATGAAGAACTGAGAGCCTTTTTTCAGAGAAGAATGAAAAAGAAGAATAATATTAGTAGAATGAAAAAATTGCTGAGCCACAAAAATTCTTTTTCATTTCAAGTGTAAATACCCAAATATAAATGATATGACCCCTGTACATTCCTCCTATACATTCCTCCTAGAATTTAGAAAAATGAAAAAGCAATAAATTCTCATAGAATTTTATGCTCTACAACTTTTCCCTTGAAAAACAATAGAATAACAAGAATAAAAATGCATGTGGCTTTAATAGTCATTCAACAGCTTCACAACTAAAATGGCATGAACTCCTATGTTGAAGTAACACAACAACCATTTGCTAGATGATAGCAAATTTAGTGTTTCACTAAAACCTTAAAGAAATAATAAACACATAGGTAAAATACCTTCACCCTTAAGTTTTAATCGAAATTTCAAATAGGTCTATTACTTTTTAAAATGGAGACCCCATCTCAAGAGTGCAAATATTGTTAACAGAAATTATGAGAAGACTTAAATACCTTTCTTTCTTTATTAATTTAAAAAATTATTATTATATTTTTGAAAAAAATTAAAATGATCGATGCTTCTCAACTCCACGAAAAAAGGGGGCACTGGCTGGTGCTCCTAAGGGATCAGTGCCCCTCAACCCTTGGGAGCCTCGATCAGGCTCCCTGAGCTCCTTAAGGGAGCTCTAGTGCTCCCCAGATGAGAGCTTTTTTTTTTCTTTTAATTAAAAAAATAAAAATAAATAAAATTATATAATAATAATTTTAAAAATTAATCAAGAATTAAACTATCTTTTTACCCTTACCATAAAATCAGATTGATGGAAACACAAACAGCTGGACCTACGTGTCCAAAGAAAAATATTATTTTGGAACGGAGTATCCATTTGAAAAACTAATGGACCTTCGAATAATTTCAATCAAAGTTTATAAAAGTCAAAATATATTTAAGAATTTACGATGAAATTTTGATGAAAATATAATACGAAATTAACACATATGCGACTGATATATTCCCTCGACAATTGGTCAGCTTTCAACGGATGCAATTCCTCGAAAATGTTGGTATTATTACAATTTTTTTCTCGGCTTCTTTTTTCTGGTCCCTTTCTGATTGAATTAAGTCCCTCATAAAATTTTATCAAAGATTGAAAATACACCTAAAATTACTAGAATTATAGTCTGTCGGAATTCTAACATATATTTGCTTAAATATTTCGACCAACCTGTTTCCGTCGAAATAAAATGTTTTTTATTTGTGTATAACGCCAAGAGATTTACGAAGTTGCTATTTAATGATTCTACTTGCTTCTACATATGTGACACTACCTACTTATTGTTTGCAATATAAAGTTATTATTTGAAAATAAACCTTTTCTTATTAGAGAGGGGAAGGTCTGAAGGAAAGACCTGATCCAAGAAGAACAAGTTATCAATTATTCTGTAGCTCAAAAGGTGAAAAAAAAAAAAACCCCATTAAATTATGCCTATGTACAAAAATTGCAGGATGGGCTACTGGGTTGAAAGCTATTGAATACGTGTGGACGTCGGAGTTTTCTTTCTTTACAGTAATTATTGTTCTCACTGATGCTGGCCATGGTTAGTATGTTCTTTTACCAATGATAGTGAGTTATCTGTTTTTAAACTTGGGAATTATTTATGTACATAAATATATGGTAAACGTAAGAAGTAAGAATCGATGATGTCTTTTTAACCATGATAACAAAAGATAAAAAGTGGATTTGGATTACATAATATCATCTTATCTTATATTTGACATGCGCAAGAATTAAAAGTAAAATAAGATGATTTTTACGTTATACTATTTTTGGTGTGTAAACTAAGAATAAGTTAGGATGAATTTTTTAATGATCAAAATTACCGTTTTCTTAAGGTAAATACGATTTAAATTTATAAGTTTATGGTTAAAATTAAAATTTTTTGAACAAAATGTATATAATTTAAATTTGTATAATTTTATTTAACTTTTTGTTAAAAAAAAAAAGGGGGTCAGGTTTGGTCGCTTCCAACGTGAATCAGCATTGGGAGCTCCATTTTGATCGCTCTTCAGTCAGATCCGACGTTGGAGAGGGCTCCAACCATGGCGTCGGTATTAATGCTGGCTGGCAGAGGAGGAGGAAAAAAATATTTTGAGCTAGACAATCAAACACTGGCATTTGTCATCTTACCATTAGCTTAAGTCAATTTTTAAATATAAGTTTCAGAGGTGAAATGGGAAATGTAAATCATTTATCATCCAATCTCATGAGATTAAAAATAATCTTTTCTTTTTTAGAGGATTGAGTCATTCTATTCTCGGAGGATGAGTAATCCACATTTCAATCCAATCTTCCCTTTTAAGTACACACCAAAAATGAAATAGAACAACATCATCCTGTGCACCAAGTGCATCCTTATTATATCACTAATGTTGCTTCCCCTGTATTGAATTTCAGAGCATATGCAGGATATCGTAGGGTTGCTATTTAAATATATTCAATTCTTAGAGCAGACTCCTGTTTGCAAACGGATATTTGAGGAGGTATGCATATCCTATGAGCACTAAGAATAAATTAATTTTAATTTTTTCTTGGAAAGAAATTAAGTGTAGTTGTAAATAGGCAGAACTTAATAGGTGATATTGACATATACTGATGATCTAGCTGTCCATCATCGTTTTCATTTTTGATATATATTTTTTTCCCTTGGTGCTACTTCTTATAAGAAAAATAATCTGAATGGATAAATAGAAAGATTCTGTGATCAACTTCGAGCTAGGTGCTCCATGCGTTAGTAAGTTTTTTTTCCTTGTTGTTTTTTTGAAAAACATAAATTTATTTATCCATTACCAATATGTCATACCAAGGTTTTACCTGGCATGAAAGATCTGACATGGAAAATCATTAGTGCACTTACCAAACATCGTGCATTAGTTAGTTGACGAATTCCATATTGCAAATTCGCACATCTTATCGCCACCTAGCTAAATTTCATGTTTATCAATTCTTTCTCCCTTGCTGTGCTTCAATTTGATACAGCAGTGCAGCTGGAAATGAGGGACGAATACTATCTTTCTAGTTCTACGCATGTTGAAGAGTCTTATAAGAGATTTTTATTTTTCTATATGAAGCTTTCAGCTGTTTGCGAGACAAGATTTCACTATCAAGACAAAATCTCACCTGTTAATTATATTATTGGAATCGCATCAAAAATGAAGGTAATTCCTCTTACATTCCTTATTATTAATTGGTTTTTATCAATTAATTACTCTTCTTGTTAATTAAAAATGTGTATACAAAAAAAGTCTTATTTCTACTGAGGATCTTGTGTTAGACAGTCTACTGTTTAACTTTGACTCCTTTTAAATTGATACTCAGAAATATCCTCCGAAAGATTGGTTAGTAGGCTCATCGTTACCTTCAAACTTCAATCCTGACGTCGTGCACATGTTTCTAAGAGAGTTCTCGCCAGAGAATGTCCGGTATGTGCTTAAATAAGTTTTAATTAAACATATCAAGCATTCACTCCGTTTACTCAATTACGTTAGTTTGTTGTCTTTATCACTTACTTCAATCCAAATATATATATATATACACATATTTATCCTTTATTTCACCTTTTTTTAAGCCAAATTAAAAGATTAAATTATCAAAAAACAATATAAGAAAATTTGATCATAAACTAGTCATGCTTGCAAAGTAGCATCTTGAAATAATCTCTCAATAGACAAACCCTTGATTCACAAAACCAATCACATTGATACAAGAACCCGTAAACTTTAAAAAAATAAAAGGTGCCAACACAACAGCCCTATACCTTAAATTTCCATCATCAACAAAAATCAAACACTATCATCCAATCAGCACTAAGCTACAAACATTTCACTTCTATTCACTCCCATTTCTACAAGACTGTCAGCACAATGGTTAGCTTACATGAACACATTTTCGAAAAGAATACATCGATCCAATGACTTCACGCAGCTTATCAATATATATGTTGAAACAGTCTCCTTAACGTTCAAAGTCTCTTACAACTATTTAGCACCTAGAGTACA
Organism: Theobroma umbraticum; assembly: GCF_002168275.2. Classification (NCBI taxonomy): domain Eukaryota; kingdom Viridiplantae; phylum Streptophyta; class Magnoliopsida; order Malvales; family Malvaceae; genus Theobroma; species Theobroma umbraticum. The sequence continues at coordinate 1,664,271 of NW_018397259.1, read as the reverse complement.
ACAACAGTTGAATCTAATTCAATGGTTAGAGATCTTTTCCCAAGCCATACAAAACTGCCAAATGATTCTAATGCCACTTCGATGGTATAGACTTCAGCATAGTTAGGATCAAATACACCAATAAAAAACATAAAAGTACCGTCAGAGTTTCTTAAAATACCTCTACAGCTCGCAAGATCTTGCTTATGTCTAGCTGAGCCATCCAAATTGAACTTTAAGAAGTTTGCTTGAAGTTGTTTGTCTTCGATCTTCCCTCAACTTTGACACATATGGCCTTGAGTCAGCTCTCGGATCTGCCCACCAAATCTCCTCTTCTATATTGTCTTTCCCCTCCTCCACGACCTTAATGCAATGAAAAGACTGAAGTTTAACTAGTGAAACCAAACCCTTAATCACCCACTTCTTCCCTTTAAAAGGATTTTGTTTCTTGCCCCCACTAATGACCATAAGGCAGCTCCACAAACCATAAACAACGATTATTCCTCTCGATAAGCCACAAAAAGGACTCACTCTGTAGCAAAACGAGTTGAATAGATTTTGAAAAGCACCCAACCACTTCCCCTACCTTTCCAGAATATTTCCCCAAACAACTATGTCCGTGAAGATCAAAGAAACAGATGATTTCTATCTTCAGTAGAAGAATTACACCAATGGCAAGGACTATTCTCAACGAAATACAAATTCCACTATCTTTTGAAAAGATTTTGTAGGCAGATAATTATGAAAAGCGAGCCATAAAAATACCAACGGAAATTTCGTTGGTAAGTCGAACGCTAATGTTTCTAACAATTAGAAGGCATTACCGACGGAAAATTCATCAATAATTCTGTTGACATTTTCATATCTTTATCGACTAGAGGTTCCGTGGATAGTTTTGGTTGGTAAATTCTGTCGGTAACTCCTTTACCTATGGAATTTCTAATTGCTAATGAATTTTATCGACAGAAAATTTTTCATCGGTAAAAGCTGTTTTTGGTATTGAGATCATAACATTTTGGAAAAGCCACAGCAACTATGTAATTGCAAAGAAGGCTATGGTTCAAATTTTATATTTCCTTAGCTGGAATTGATTGATCTCCATAGCAAGAAGAAAGTCTGAGGATTGTTAGGTGTCACCCAACTAAAATTCCATTCAAAACACCATAAATTTCACCCAACTACAAGTAAAAAGCAGATGCTTTACTGTTTTTCTGCGCTGCTTGCATAGGAGACAAATTGTCTGCTCTTCTCCAATCAATCCTTGCTTTCCAAGCTCATGCTTCATTGTTATCTTTCCTTGCATTAGTTGCCAGACAAAAATTTCTACTCTGAAAGGTGCGTAGCCCATCTAAACCATGCGCCAAAGCTTTGTGCTGTCACACTGTATGGTTGTCACTAGTCGACGTAAGGATTTGGGGGAGTATTTTCCACTTGTAGTAGGCTTACAAGTGACGCCATCTAGCATGGAATCACTAACTGTATGTTCTTGTAGCTGACTTAAAAGTACACTCGACTGCTCAAATTCCCACCCAAATAGTTGGTGTCAATGTTAAATTTTCTATTACCATGCATTATCTTGCCATTCTCCAAAATCACATAACCTACCATCTTCGTTGGTTGACAATGCAAAGATGCGTGGAAAGTTTCTCTTAAGAATGAATCCTACCATCTGTTCATCTTACCAGAACACTACTGAAAGCCCATTACCTACAACAATTCCAAAATTTGCTGTTTAGAACTTTTACAAGTAACATCAGTGTTGGGCAAAAGGGCATTCAGCTCATAATCATACTTTGCTATCAAGATTTCACTCCATAGGCTATCCCGCTCATTTCCATATCGCCACAGCCATTTATTAAGCAATGCTTGATTTTTTATTTCTAAATCAACTAGACTAAGTCCACCTAAATCTTTGTGTTGGAAACTTGCATTCTAATTAATAATGTATCTTCCTCTTCATATCATTTCCCCTTCACAAGAATCTCTTTTGGATTTTGTCCAATTTTGTTTTAACCCCTTAAGGCAATTGGAATAATGACAAGCAGAAAATTAGTAAATTACTCAGCATTAATTATATTAAAGTAACTTGATTGCAAATTGAGAGCATTTTATCTTGCCATCAATCTAATTCAGCTTCAAAACAATCCACCATAAGCTTACATATTTTCCTCGATGCTTGAATGGCCCCTAAAGGGAGGCTAAAATAATTTGTTGAGAAAAGGCCGACGTTACATCGAATTCTTGTTGCCTATCTCTTTAATAAGTCTGCATCACTACCCACTCCAAAAAGGTTACTTTTCCTGGAATTGATTTTCAATCCCGAAACAATTTGGAAGCATTTTAACACTCTTTTCAAATACAATAAACGTTCTAGATTGGCTCATAGAAAAGAAATGTGTGACAGGCTCAAACCTTTCCCGCTAGTGAGAATACTATTGCATATCTGTTCCTTGCAACTTTAATCATGAGACAACTAAAAGCTTCAGCCATGATGTTGAGCAAGAATGAAGATAATGGACAGCCTTGACAAACCCTCTTTGTACTTTATAGGCTTAGTAGATGAGCAATTGACCAAAATCGAGAAAAATACCATCGCAACACACTCCATGATCCAATTATGCCATTTCTTCCTAAAACCCATTTTAAGTACCATTAAATCAAGAACATCCCAACATGCATTATCATACACTTCCTCAAAATCCACTTTAAGTAGCTAACCTCCCTCCGCATTTTTTTGTAACATATCAATATCTCATTTGCTATCAAGGGGCAATCTAAAAGTTGTCTACCCTTAACAAAGGTAAATTTATGCATCCCAATTATTTGTCATATCACTTTTTTTCAACCTATTAACCGAAACCTTAGCATGTATTTTATAAACAAAACCTATTAAACTGATTGGACGATATCACTAACTATAATTGGGTCCTTCACCTTTGGGACTAGTGTAATGAAAGTCTCATTAACTCTATCACTTCATGCTTCACTATCCCCCATTACGATTTAAGAAAATTAAAATTATATCCATCTAGACCAAGCGCCTTATTACCATCATAGTCATGCAAGATTTCCTAAACCTCATTCTCAGTGAAAGACGCCTCTAAAGCCTCTGTTGACTCAATCTTCAAACTTCGTATTCCACAGTCCATATCAACAAGTTCCATTGTTTTTCTATTCCCATACAATAGCGTGAAGTGCTTAATAATCTTTTTTCTTTTATTTTCAATGGTTCTTCAATCAATTAATCATTAATTCTAAGATTGACAAGTCTGTTTGATCTCCTTCTAGTCGATGCCATGGCATGAAAATATTTTATATTTATGTCTCCATCGTTGACCCATTTGACCCTTGACTTTTCCTTCCATTGTCGTTCTTCAATTCGATATAGAAACTACAATTCTACTCCTTTTTGCATACTAACTTCACGTTTTCCAAAATCTCCAATTATGGAATATTATTCTACATTTAAATTATGCGACTCACCCTCTAGTATTTCTATTCTGCAATGAAGCTCTCTAAAAGTTCTCTGTTACCAATTTCGAATCAAAAGCCTTAAATTTTTGAGACCCCACCAAAGGGAAGGACTACTTGAGTTGCCCATTTTTGCCTCATTCCTAGTTTTCTTTAATCAGTTACTGGAAATTGCTTTCTTCGAACCGATAATTAAAGACCTTAAATGGCTTTGGTCCCCAATTTGTCCTTTACTCCCATTATCACCAGATTGTGATAAGACATCAAACATGGTAAACATCTTTATAAAATATCCATATAGCATTCTAGCAAGTTATTGTTGATAAAAGATCTGTCTAACTTGCAAAAAGTAAACTCCTCTTTTATGCTGCACCATGTAAATTGCCTACCAAACATAAGTAAATCCACCAAAAAAATACATGGTATAAAATCTTCAAACGCTTTAGTTGACCTTGTGACATCACATCTTCCAATTTTATCTTCTTCATTTCCAACTATATTAAAATCTCCTCCCACATGTTGAGATTTTCACTCATAGACTTGTTGGTATCACAACATGTATAGAGCTCAAGATATTCACTCGTAGACCTGTTGGAAGGTTTATTGAAATGTGATCCATCTAAATGTCTCACAACACATCAAGCTCTAAATCATCGATTTTTTAAGAATCCAAGTTAAGCGAAAATAGTAATCAATGATTTCATAGTGCTTAGGATATCCAGGGGACAAATGGCAAAGGCCACAAATTTTGAGATTCCCATGTATCTACTGATGTTGGTTTTAGTGAAAATATAGAAGTTGCATGTTTTGTTTTGAAGTCCTTGTACTGATAGCTTTTTTTTTTTTATTGAATTTAATGGAAGTAAAGGGTAACGCTCCTGTTTGAATTGTTCAAAAGATGTACTCAAAATCAACGAAAAAAGGAAGTTAAGGACCTTATTGGGATAATAAGAGCGAGGAAAGCAAATTATTACCCTTTCTGTTAACATCAGATGAGCAATTTTGTTGTACAAATGAAAATATTTGGTTCAATTTGGAGAGCAATGCAGCCTTTTCTTTCAAAAAAAAAATTTCCTCCCACACATCATTATATATCTATATTCTGAATTTCTTGTAAAACAGACACCTAGAATTCATTCTTTTTTGTCTCATTATTAGAGGTACACATTAATGAATCCATATCGTCTAGATAATCCTTTTACCCTACCAACTACTAATATGAAATTATTGTGGGTACACTGCTCCCTCAAGCTTGATCATCGGAAAAATATGGTATCACAACATGTAGAGATCTTTAGATATGCACTTGCAGACTTGTTGGAAGTTTTATTTAAATATGATCCATCTAAATGTCTTACGGCACATCTAGCTCTAAATCATCCCTTTTTTAAGAATCCAAGTTAAGCGGAAATAATAAATCAATGATTTCATAATGCATGGGATATTCAAGAGACAAATGACAAAAGCCACAAGTTTTGAGATTCCCATGTGTGTGCTGATGTTGTTTTGGTGAAAATCTAGAAGTTTCATCTTCTGTTGTGAAGTCCTTGTGTCAATAGCCTCTTCTTTTTATTGAATTTATTCTCAAACACATTACATTCAATACACATCACATCCAAGTTATGACAAATGAGATTCATATTCCAATAAGGTAACTACTAAAAAATGCTCTTCTTCACCCAATTATGAGTCTGACCGAAACTTAGAAGCTTGTGGCCACCAACCTTTATCCTAAATGTGATATTATGAATTGAATCTAACCATTTCAAAATCTCTTCAGTGGATAATCGAGGAATTGGAAAGTCATGTTCAACACGTTTTTAAAATTATCTCTTTTTTAATGAGAAGGATGGTCAATTGGCAAAAATTGTTGATGACAATATGAAAAATAAAGCTTTTTCCCATTCTTCAAAATGAAACTTTTCACATGTACCATGCAATAAGGATATGATAAACATCCATGAGTGCTCCATCCGGACAACATACCATGTGCAAGAAAATCATTAATTATCCATAAAAGTGCTACTCATAAAATAAAATTTTGTTTCCTAAAAGCATCATGTGTCTTCGTCCCACAATACTTTCAATGCATCTATCAAAAGTCTCAGAAAACATTGATGTTTTGTTCTGAACTGGTCTTCCCCAAGATTACCATATTAAGAAAGATATATGATTGTCTCTTGCACATCTACGAAGTTAAGCTATACATAGTGAGCATTACTGGGGACACAAAATATGATTTCGTAGCCGATTCAAATGGGTTGAAACCATCTAAATATGATTGAGTTTTCACTACAAAGCTCTACCTTAAAAGACTGATGAGTGCAATTAAAGTGTTGTCAAGCCTCACCATAAATAGGATGTGTAAAAACTTCATCAGTCAATTAATTAGTGGCATGCCATATGATGTGTTCTATGATTTTATTTGACATATAAAGCCTTCGTAATCTCAGTATGAAAGGAAGGTAACACAAAATCTTATACGGAATTTTCTTTTCCTTCCTTCACTTAATTTACCCGGTTTATACCGAGGATGATCACAACTTGAGCAATAAGACAATTTGCTAGTTTCTTTACAAAATAACATGCAATTGTTCTTACATGCATGGATTTTAACATAAACGAGTCCAAGTTTAGTGAGCTTGGTCTTCATTTGTTAGAAGTTTTTTGATAAAGTGTCAACGGATAGCAATATCTCTTTCACTAGATGCATGAGACAATTAAAACAAGACTCGTTAATGTTAAATTTTGACTTGACATTCAATAGTTACACGACAATTGATAATTTTGTATGCTTTATGCAACTAGACCTCAAAGGTGCATCCACATCATTTAACAATGAATAAATAATTGAAGCTTCTCTTCTTCAGCAAACTTCCTCTAACTGGTTAACTTTCCCCTTAATTGATTGGAGTTTTACTTCTTTTAGCCTTAACCGATTACCGCTATCTCTAATCAATTAAAAATTCTTCAAATTTGCAATCTATCATTTTGGCTCCATCCAACAATCACCTTCATTTTGAATTACAATTTTGGCACTTAAAGATTCTTTAAGTCTTGTGCTCTAACCGATTAACCCCACGCATTAACCAATTAGCACAACTTTACTTTGCTTTGTCTAACACTTTCTTAATTAGTTAAGTCTAGTGTTAACGGATTAACATTTTCCATTTTGCTTTAAGTTACAGGCTAGCCATTCCTTAACTGATTAAGGCTTTTTGATAATCAGTTACAAAAGCCCTGTCTTCACAAATTCTTTCCATTTTTCTCATTTTAATTGATTAGCCTATCTATAATACGAACTTGCTTTTAATTATTCATTTCATTGAGGGAATTTACTTTATCCTACACATTTAATTAATAAGGTTAGGTATTAATGAATGAGGAATGTTTTGTTATCATAAAAAATATATGGAGTCAACAATTATTCTTAACAAAATCAATAATCCTCCCTCTTGTAGTCCAATAATCATACTAGAAATTTACTTCATTTTGTAGATATGGTCAAAATATTGAAATATATACGAATGAAGCTATCACCATACTTGCACTAATTTTCATCAAATGAGCCTTTTTCATTAATTTCCTACAAAAGCTATAAGAGAAATTAGCAATAACTACTCTTAAAGTAATTTAAAATAAAATAACTTCAAATTTAACTAAAATAACTTACATTAATCACTTAACAAGTAATCAAACTTAAACTAAAAAAACACCTAAAATGCTAAAATTCAAACCTAAAATCTCAAAGATCTAGCTACTTAAGCTTCCAAAATGAATCAAAATAACTCTATATAATAGAGTTATCAACCTTCTCCCCCAAGCTTCTCCCACACATGTCAAAAACTTCCATTATGACATCTAGCTATTATTCCAAAGCTTCAGCAAATAAGACTAATTCATTTGCAAAAGTTAATGCCATGTGATAATCTTTCCATACACAAAACAAAAAGATAAAGAGAAAAGGGTCCCTTGTCGTATTCTTCTTAAAGGTAAAAAGGAGTCTACAAGAAAACCATTTCAGATAATTTGAGTACTACATCCTTGACAACTCCATGCAATAATGTCAATAAACTGAGTCAAAAAGCCAATATTGCATAAAGTATCCTATATGAAATCCCATCTAAGCTTGTCATATTATTAACTAGTACATATCTTAATTTGGATTATATTTTATATACCCACAATTGAGTTTTTAAATTCTATAAGTAGAGTTAAAATATTGTCATATCTATGTATATTTAATTAATAATATATATATTTAAAACATAAAAATATATATATTTAAAACATAAAAATATATATATTTGATTTTGGAGAGGAAGATTTAAATCTAATTGTGTATATATATATATATATATATATAGAGAGAGAGAGAGAGTCAAATGCATAGATTCATTATATTAATTTACTAGTTTTCTTAAATATAGATATGCACCAACTATCTAATCCGTCGATTGTGAAGTTTAGAAACTCCACCGACCATGTATAAAATAACAGTTCAATTAATAGACAGGTGAATCGGTTTTTGTTTTGTATCTAATATGATCTCTGTTTAACAGAATCTTCTGGGAGTCGAAGAAATTTGAAGGAGACACAGATAAGGTTGAGCCATGGTTCGGTACTGCATATACTGTTGAAAAAATCACTACTTCGATGATTCAGGTTTACCATTGATCTTACCCATTATATATTTATATAACAACTTTGTAGAATTCCATTTGTTTACTATCCTCTCTATACATTTTATAAGTCTCCGGCGAAGAGAAAGGTTCTTGATGGAACCTTTGATTTGATTGCAGAAATGGATGTCATCAGCACCAGGTGATAATTTGCAGCTACCAACACCAAATATGTTCATACCCACAAACTTGTCTCTTAAGGTTGCTCAAGAACAGGTTTGTTGTGATCGTCTTTATCAATCCCAACTCTAGCCACTCTGATATAGCAATAAATTAACCTTTAGATGGATCCCATTGAGCAGGTCAAGTTTCCAGTTTTGTTAAGAAAGTCATCCTATTCAAAACTATGGTACAAGCCTGATACAATGTTCTCCATACCTAAGGCATTCGTTAAAATAGAATTCAACTGTCCCCACGTTAGAAACTCTCCTCAAGCTGAAGTCCTTGCCAACATTTTTGTACAGTTGTTGTGTGATTACTTGAATGAACACGGTAAATTACTAGTCTTATGCACTTCTCATTTCTTGCTCTCAACACTCAAAAGCTCCGTCCCCCTTCTTGACAAAAGCCTTGTCTTATCCTCTTCGCTTCAGTATACTACGCTCAAATCGCTGGCCTTCATTATTCTATATTGCGCACAAACAGAGGTCTTGAGGTAATTTTGCTTCTCTCATTTTCCATTTCGCTTTAATAATTTTGAAGTGGCTATTGGTACTTGTTAAAGTCTCGATTTAATTTCAGCTTATTTATATATAAGAACTCAACATTTTGTGCTAATATTGGCAAGGCTTTTTTAATTTAGAGAAAAAAAAGATGTAAATCCAACTATTTGAGTTGAAATATATATGTATTTAGCATAGAATTAAATATTCAAGTGCACTAGTATGCAAGATTTTGAAAAAGAAAAAGAAAATAAAATTATAAGATATCATCGTCTCCTACAAGCTACATGTAAATGTGCAAAATTTAGAGCAGTATAGGTGCTCGAGACACTCCTTAGTTTGAAAATTATGATCTAAGACTATTTGTTTTAAAAATTAGTAAAGTAAACTAATTTCTTGCTCATTCTCTAGATGTGTTTGCGCATGCACATGTCCAAGGAATGTAGAATAAGTATGCATCATTTCTTATATATTTTCTAATATGTTGTGTTCTTAACTTTGGGGTTTTCTTCTATATATAGGTGACAGTGTTTGGTTATAATGACAAGTTGAACATTCTGCTGGGAACTGTAGTTGATAAGATTGCAAATTTTGAAGTGAAACCCGACAGGTTTTCTATAATCAAGGTAATGGTTGAAGTTTTAGGCATCTTTATATAATCTTATGTTTTCTCCCCTCCAACTTCTTTCAAGGTGAGATCTCTTTTGATGCGTTTTTCTCGTCCGTTGATGAAGGCTCATTTGTCGAGTGCAACAAGAAGACAAACTTTATGTCTTCTGATGTAGGAAAGGCAGGGCACACATATTTAGTGGGTCACACTTAACATAATCCCACTAGCACACTTAATTCAACATATTTTAATTTGGAAATTTCCTTAATCACTGTCATTTAGGAGGTAGAGGTGAGAATTATCTGCTTTTGGAGTAAAATGATATCCCGAATGTTCAAGCAATTTTGATGGGAGACCATCAGTTTTTCATTCAAGGGGAATGGCTTGGTCCATAGTGTTTGGTTGAGAAGCACTAAAAGACGCTTGGTTAGGACTGGGTTGTTTTTGTGGGTGTTTGATTGGGCCTCATTTTAGCTCATTAATGAAAAAGTCATTTGGGTCAAAGTCACCATTAAGGTCATATGGGTCTTGGGAGTCTTGCCAATAGATGCTCGGTTTTGGCTACAAGTCTGTGGCTACCAATATGGGTTCCATTCAAGTGGTGTAAGTCGAGAGAGGTTGAGCTTAAAATTCAAGTGGATTGCCCTGATTGTTGAGTTCATGAATCGTTGCTCATGCCTATCTATGTTGAGCTACCTTATATACTCGTTTAGTTAGTCTTTCCATGATGTAGTATCTCGTGAATGAGTCTATAACTATCTAGATATGCGCATCCAGCAAAATTCACGAACTTTTGGAAATTCCAAATTTTCGACCAATTTTAGAGCCAATCCAAGTTTGATGAGCTTTTAACACGTTTCCACTTAACTGCTCTAGATTGGTGTTGACAATGCTGGGAATTCACATAAAAAAAAAGAAATTAACTTATTGGCTCAATTGCTAATAAAATATATAATATGAAAAGTATCTTCAATATGGCAAGTATTAACTGTATGTGTTTATAACCTTTTGTTTTACACTTTTCAAGTAGTTTCTTCTGTTTATCAGGAAATGACAACAAAGGGCATTTCCAACTTTAGATATGGAGAACCCTCTCAACTAGCTAGAGAGTATTGCTTATTAATATTGAGGGATATAGGATGGCCTTGGAAGCAGAAACTTGATGTTTTACCTCATTTAGAAGTAGAAGACCTTGACAAATTTATTCCTATTATGTTCTCAAGGACTTTTTTGGAGTGTTTCATAGCAGGTTAGTTCTATGTTTCTTCCCTATACTGCATCAATATGAAAGAAGAAATCAAACAAAAATTTTATATTATATTTTACATATTTGTGTGGATAGACATACATACATACATACATATATACATACATGCATGCATATATATTATCAGCCTTTATTGTCCCTTTTAGACAATATGAGTGGAATGTCATGCTTTTTGGTCTAAAAAATGCTCCATCAAAATTCCAAAGAATAATGAATGAAATATTCAATCCATATTCTCAATTTACCATAGTATACATTGATGATGTTTTAGTCATCTCAGAAAATCTAGAAAAACATTTCAAACATCTCAAAATATTCATTAGCATTATTAAGAAAAATGGTTTAATTGTATCTAAATCCAAACTTAGCTTATTTCAAACAAAAATAAGATTTTTAGGACATTATGTGACATATGGTACCATAATTCCTATAGAAAGATCAATCAAATTTGCTGAGAATTTTTCTGACAAAATTATAAAAAAACTCAACTCCAAAGATTTTTAGGAAATCTTAATTATGTCATTCACTTTTATCAAGGGATAAATAAAATATGTAAGCCTTTGCATGATAGGTTAAGAAAAAACCCTAGTCCATGGACAAATGCCCATACTGAAATGGTCAAACAAATAAAAACTCATATAAAAGAACTCTCATGCTTACACCTAGCAAATCCCTCTCTCCTTAAGATAGGAGAAATAGATGCATCAAAAATAGGCTATGGTGGGATCCTCAAACAACTCAAAAACTAAAAAGAACATGTAGTCTAGTACACCTCCCCACATTGGACTCCAACTCAACAAAATTACAGAACTATTAAAAAAGAAATTTTAGCCATTGTTTTATGTATTACCAAATTTTAGCCATTGTTTTATATAGAAACCTTGGTAGAAAACTAGCCTAAGATCACTCAAAATTGCCAGCAAATAATAAAAAAGAAAAGACCTCGAAACCGGTATTTACACCATTTGAAGTTCCAAAAAGATACCATCAGGAATAATAAAATCAATTCTTAAAAGAAATACAAAATTGGATTGATGCTTTAGAAAGTCAAAATTCAGGAATAGTAATCCCCGAAACACCAACATAACAAATTCATACAATTAATGTAGTAAATGATCAAACAGATTCACAAAACTTTTCAGATGATTTGAAGGATCAACAAATTAATAAAATGGTTTAGAAAGAACCTCAAAGAACAAAATCAATTCTTAAAAGAAATACGAGATCGGACTGATGCTTTTGAAAGCTAAAATTTAAGAACAGTAATCCCCGAAACACCAACACAACAAATTCATACAATCAATGTAGTAAATGATCAAACAGATTCACAAAACTTTTCAAATGATTCGAAGGATCAACAAATTAATAAAATGGTTTGGAAAGAACCTCAAAGACTTTATTATCCCAAAATCACAACACCTAACATAAATATTGAAGAAAAATGAACATTTCAAAATAAATACAATACTAATACAATTTATGAATGGAATATTGATGCAATGTCTGAATATAATATTTTCAGTACACTCCAACAAATGACAATGGTCTCAAATGTATATAAAACTCAAAACCAAACTCGTCAAATCACAGATCATATAATAGCAAATCTTTTAGTTACTGGTTTGTCTTATATAGATGGACCTTGTATTACATTTGATTTTGCATTTACATTACATTTGAATTTAAATTTTACTTTTGGTAGGGAATCTGCTTTTTACTGTTTTACTGTGCTCCTCGCAATATCTTTTGACAGAGAATCCGATGCCTGCTTTTACTGTGCTCCTCGTGATGTCTTGTCTTTTGGGAGAGAATTTGCTTTTTCCTATGTACTGCCATTCTACTTTTTTTTCTATGTACTGTATTTTACTGTGCTCCTCGTGATGTCTTTTGGTAGATTTGCTGCAATTTCATTTCTTCCTTCTTGAAGGAATGTGGTCTTCATCTTGAGTGAGATCTACTATTTCTCTTGATGAAGTAGTTTCCTCTTGTTTAGGTTCTTGTTCGTCATCCGAGTCTAAGGAGCTGAGCATTTCTACCATTATTCTCTTATGCTCAGTCTTGGTTTTTGCTTGAGCAAGTAAAGCACTTGTATTGGATTTGACTTGTAGGAATCTTGTAGTTTCTTGAGATAGTTAGGCATTTTTGCATAGTCTTGGATTCTTCTTAAACCATGCCAATAAAAATTGGCTATCATATTTTTTGTTATTAAAGTTGTCCCACCATTTGGTCTTGAATGTTCTGAAGACCATAGGTGTTCCAAAATGTGGATCAGTATCATAGGAGTAATCCCATGAAGTAATCCATGATATAATTAATTTTGAGAAATAATGCATAGAAACATGTAAATTTTCTTGATCTTTCTTAGGCTGAAAGTTTTGAGAAAATTTTTTATATAATTGGTCAATTTTTGCTGGAAGTATTTCCCTTAGCAGGCTAAACCAATTCCACCAGTGTGAAAACCAGATTGAAAATTTGTATTGATTTCCAAATTTGAAAACCATTAACCAAGAATGTCGGTTATGTTTATTATTGAAACGAAATATATTAAACCATACATGTTGATAACCTTAGTAATTAAATACAGGGCAATGGTCATTTTGTTGTTGAAAAATTTGTAGGAAAATTTTAACCAATTATTAACTAAAGAGACAAAATGACATTATACCTCTCTTGACTTCCTTCCTTCAACCAGTAGTTGCTTCATGCCCAAATTCACTCTTTTTCATACTTTACAAGCTGGAATCATTAAGTCTTCAACACTAAGGTCTAAACCCCATAATTCAACCTATGTAAACCTCTATCTTATCTTTGTTCATTACCACTAGATCTTATAAGACTCAACTTCAAGGCCTTTTTCTTTACCAATTTACATTCCTAGCTTGACTCTTCTCTACTTTCGCCCATTGACTTCTATTCATAGTGTTTTTTCGTTCCCACTAGCTTTTTATCCTGACTCCTTTTTTTGTTCTGGAATTATCTTCTTTCTTTTCCTTTTTTTTTCATGTCTTGGACTTGGTGAGTTAGCTTTTCTTTTTTCCTATATCCCTCTTTCTACCTATGTTTCTCTTTTCTAGTACCATCCCTTGTTTTCATCACCATGTTGTAGCCTATAGACCAGATCTTCTAAAAACACCTGTTAATGCGTATTAGCCTTTGTACTTTTACTTCTATCTACTCCTTTCAGCTTTTTCTTTTCAAAAATCTTTAGAGCTTACCTTTGTCACCTAACAATCTTTGATCCTTGAGTTGTCTCATTCCTTGTGCCCTCCATCCAATGACACTTTCTACCCTTCTCTCTCTTTGCTATTAGCATTGTCATGACTTATCTCAACGTGCTTATTCTCCTCCATGGATTAAATGATTTTCATACCCTTAAAATAACATTCCAACCCATAGTTCATTTTTTTCCCCGTTATAGTTACTTGGACATTGAACACTTGACCTTCAACCTCTACATTCACCTTACTAGGAATGTTTGCTCTAATTTTAACCTTAACAAGCATAAATGCTTGATGAAACCCCTTTAATTTATAGGTGCTTTTATCAACTCCAATGAATTTGCCCCAACATTTTGCAATGGCTTTGCAGGTAGAGAAAAGTGAAACTTGTAAAAGGATTTACACAATCTAATCTAAATGCCAATTTCTCTTTCTTGACTTACATAAGCTACTAGAACCATTGACTTCAACTAAACCTTAAAAAGTTCTACATAGCACTCTAAGATTGTTTCCATCATTCCTTGTTCTTTAAATGTTAAGAGAACTACCAAACCTTCCAATATTCTTACTTAGGCATCAATCCCTTTGTTAGCTAGCTCCATTTGTATCACACTACATTCTACTTTTTTCTTCAAGCTCCCTATTATATTGCAATTTATTCATTCCATTTCTTCATCTTGGATGGTTGCATTGACATTGACAATCCTTTGATCTTTCTTCTACTTATCTACCTGATGTGTTTACTTCTGTTCCTACTTCCTTTCAATCTTTTCCTTTCCCAACATAGCCTTTTGGGCTTTCTCCAGATCTTTATCTTCCTATTAGATCCTTTACCTCCCTTTTGTCAACATAACTTTTCTAGTTCTCTCATGCCACAACATTTTGAAGGTTCAACCATCATTCCTCTAAGTGCTCTATTTCCATCTAGGCTCTTCTTTAGTGTTCCTCCTCATGCCATTTTCATTCTTCTTCAGTGGCTTCGCTCTTTTAACTATGATCCGTCTTCAATTGATCCACTGGTGGTTAACCCATTTAATTGCATTCTCCAATTAACACTTTTCTCTGTACCTTACAAATGCAAAATTTGTCACTCTCCCCTTGTCTTGTAGACTTCATTTAAGAGCAAACACATCAATGACCCCACCAAACTCTTCAAACTCTCCCTTGATTGCTGACCATGGTGTTCTCTTGCTAATGTTGTCCACAAAGATAGAGTACAAGCTGTCTAACTAACGTCAATCTCCCATCTACAACTAGGATCCTTAACAATCTATCTATCACTCATAAGCTCTCCAACAACCTTAACATCATCCCATCTTCCTGGAGAAGAATGACAACCCAAATTTATGTTTTTTAAAGCCAAGTTCAAGCCCAAATTGACCCGCCAATTAATTGTTATAATATATTATTATTAAAATAATAAAATAATATTTTATATTAATAATTTAATGTTTTTAATATATTTTGAAAATTAAATATAATAAAAACATAATATTTATTAATAAAATAAGTTAATCGAGTCGGGCTTAGATCTAAAAGGAATAATACCCAAAATCAGCGCATTGATACCTCTAAGCTTTTTAAACGATTTCCTGATTTATGGTCTATTTTTATAGCCAATGGAGATTTATAAAATGATCGAAGAATACAAAACCCCCAAAGTAACAAACCAAAAACTAAATAGTTAATTCCAATGTATGTCAGTGGTAATTTATGAATCATGTTTAAATTAGAGTGCTCATAATATGTTGAAATATGGAAGATATATACACCAGGGATGCACCTATATATTGATATAATCACATTATTTTTTTTAAAAAGGATATAATCACATTGTTGGTTTTGATATTAATGTTTGCTTCCTAATTAGGAAACATGGAATGTGATGAAGCAATTTCAATAATTAAACATGTTGAATCCATTTTCTTTGAGGGTTTAAACCCTAAATGCCAACCATTATTTCCATCGCTACATCTCACAAGTGAAGTTGTTAAATTTGGAAGAGGCGTGAGTTACCTCTACTCTGTGCAAGGCCTAAATCCAAGTAATGAGAATTCTGCGCTACTCCATTATATTCAGGTAATTAGATATATCTATATAATTTTGATCCCTTGTATTTACTTCTAATTTATCATAGTTTAACATTTCTTATAACATAATCTTAACTCTCTTGTATCTTGTTGCAGTGGACTTTCAAAATTTAGCTTTTAGCTTAACTTAGAGTTAATTACTTGAAACTCTCCTAAATTGCGCATAACAAATAACAACTTTATGAAATAGTATACTTCTTTTAATTTATTGGAAAAACTAAGACTAAATTTAATTTGTTACTTTTGTCACCTACTTTTACTTTTAGAAACCAAAAAAAAAAGTGTGTTTGGAATGCAATTAAATATTTTAATATTTTAAATATATTTTAGAATTTAAATTCAATAAAATTAATTTTATTCATATAACAATGTCTTGAGTATACAACAATGAGTCTTCCATCACCTATCAAGCATGTCTTTTGGGTTACAAAAGTTGACCCATGACAGCCTGACTGTAGATAGATCTAAAGATAACAAAATACATGATTTACTTTGATATACATTTTAATAAAATTATTTTTATATGATTAGTAACACATTTTGACTACACTTGTCTATGTTTCAAACTTTGTACCTAAAAACCTCAGGTTCAAATTTGGAATGATAGGAAAATAATTTATAACTTATAAAATGATCTGATATATATATATATACATATATATGAAATAGAGTTCTTTTTAGGTTAAATGTTCAAATTGGAGCTAAACCTTTATGCACTTTTCAATTAAAGGACAAATGTTTTAATTGTAAGAATTAAAGGCCAAACGTTTTAATTCTTTACAATTAACGGCTAAGTTGACAAGTGGATGGAGTATGCATCGCACACGACAAAAAATTACATTGAAAATGTAGTTATTACATGCTATATTAAAAATTTAGTTGTTACACACCATGTTAAAAATTTAGTTGTTACATGTCATGTTGAAAAATATTGTTGTTACTCACCATATTGAAGATTTAGTTGTTATATGCCATGTTAAAAATTTTGTTGTTATACGTTATTTTGAAAAATATAGTTATTATATGTCATGTTGAAAAATATAATTATTCTAAGTCATTTAAAAAATTTTAGTTGTTACACGCTATGATGAAAAAATTGTTATAGGCTACATCATAATTTGAACCATTTTAACTTGACAAAAATGATTTTATGACAAAACTACCCTTCTGTATCTTACCCTTTCAAGTCATTGTCTGCATCATGTGCGTGTCCTACACTCGTTAAACACATCTCACTTTAGTCTTTAATTGTAAAGAACCAAAAACATTTGACCCTTTATTATTACAATTGAAACATTTGATCCTAAATTGTCAAAAATCGAAAAATTTTAATCCCAAATTGATCATTTAGTCTTCTTTTTATGATTCAACGTGTGAATGCATTTCATGATATATATGTACTAAGAAAACCACCTTAACCTTTTTAATTAACTAAATTTCATTTTGTTTTTGATCATTGTTTACATAATTATATTTTATAACAACTTTTGCATAAGAATTAAAAAAGAAAAAAAAAACGAAACACAAACCCTTAGTGATAAGCAAAGAAAGTCTAATTTTTTCAGCCTCAATATTCTCTTGGTTATATAGCTGTAAATCAAGGAAAAAACTGAATTGACGCTTATATGTGATGTATATTGGTTCTGGAATTACACACCACTTGCAACTAACGAACTTTAAGTTAGATTATTTTATTAGATCATTATCTTTACTTAATTTATACTCGCCCTATTCCCCTTATTCAATCTCCTATATATTGGTTGTGTTTTTTATTTGTTTTAAGGTAAGGCTACCATTTTATCTAATTTTTCATGCAATTTTAATGTGAATAGTTTTTGGATGTTAGGTTCATCGAGATGATTTTATATTGAATGTGAAACTTCAGCTTTTTTGCCTTATTGCAAAGGAACCAGCCTATCATCAGCTTAGTTCTATTGAGCAACTTGGGTACACAAATCAGTTTTATAGAAGGTATAAGAATTAAGTAATCATATATGAACGTTATACTCAGGTTTGACTTTCATTTTTCATTTTATTACGTTAAAGTTTATAATATATGTTTTTATGCAATTGAATTTGATGTTCAATAGTTACTATTATCAAAAAGTAAAAAGAAAAGAAAAGAGTAGGAGTTTTTTTGCATTTAAAAAAGGCTCACAAATGTTATATATATATATATACACACACACAATTTGAGAAGCAAGAAGTTTATCTTTGGTTTTACTAATTTTCTCTTACTAGGAATGATTTTGGAATCCATGGAGTGGTATTCCTTATTCAATCCACAATGAAGGTGCGTAATGTGGCCTTTTTTAATTTCGTTTTTTTATACATAAGAGTTTTGGGTACATAAATATATATATATGAAAGTAGCTCTCTTCTCCTATATTTTGTATTGCTTTAAACATGGATGGATGAAAATGAGAGGGGGACCCTTGTAATTAATTAACTTATTATCGTAATTACATTGCTTAATTTGTTACTTCATCTTCTAAAGAGCTTGGACATTTTGAACAGAATCCAAGAGATATTGATTCGAGGGTTGAGGCATTCCTCGAGAAGTTTGAGAACAAAATTTATGAAATGACCAATGATGAATTTAAGGTAAGATGGAAAATTTTCAATTGCACGTTATGATTATTTTCTCTATATGTAGTGGACACTATTTTAGCAAACGCAACAAAGGTCAAAAATTCGACTTTATCAGGCAGCTCTTTTGTTTTCTGATATATTCATGTCTACATGCCATATATGTAGTTAATTTTTTTCATATACAAGTATGAAACAACTTGTAGGATATATGGTAAATATAATTCAGGCCAAAAATTGTAAATAGATTTTAAATTAGCAAAACGAAAATGAGCTGCCAAATTACATCTGATTGTGTTTTATTATTGGTTTTTTCATGCTTGAGAATTTGTTATTGTATTTCTTATTTTTTATCCTTGTTAATTGTGATATGTTTATAACTATGCATAAATTAAGTCAATAGTTAAAAAGTAAAACGTAATTCACATAAAGTTTCCATATGAAGGAAATCATTTTTTCTTTTATTCATAACAGCCAAACATTTTGTTTTCTATTCATAAAAAAGCAAAAGCTGTTAGAATTTTCCCTAAACGTGAGCTACCCTTAATTGAAATTTTGGTTTATAAAAGGGCTGATAGATTTAGTCTTAAGGGAAACATGTAAGTTTAATTAAGTTAAAGTGGTCTGGATTGTATGCATCTCATTTGAGCCAGTGTGGTAGACGGCATATATATGCTCAATCCCATGATGAGGGATCCTATCAGGGTTTTATGTAAATATGGCTTGGTCTCTTTTTCACTTCTAATGCATGGATTTTATGCATTAAGAGCTGTCTAAAGGAGGAGAGTGAAGAGAAAGACCTAAGCCCTAGCTTCGGAATTTGTCCTAGCTTCCATTTGTAATTAACAATGATTTTAATAGCTCTAACAGGTATGTTACATTATTTAATTATTTGGTGTTCTATCTTCCATATATGAGATCTGGGAATTAGTTTACATGTAGTTTAGAATGGTGATATGCGAATTTAGGACTTATTTAACATTAATTTATGTTTTTCGTCATGAATTTGCCAAGATTGGAAGGAGAGTTTTGGACAGTTGAATATTTATTTTTTGAGTAAATGTACTTGATTAATGCATCAAATGTTTCCCTCAAATTCTGATGATTTTAGGTTAGTAACTTCTTTTTTTTTTAACTTATTGTATAGAGAAATGTAAATGCATTGATTGATGTGAAACTGGAGAAGCACAAGAACCTATGGGAAGAATCTAGGTTTTACTGGCAGGAGATTATAAATGGCATCCTCAAGTTTGATAGGAGAGAAGCCGAGGTAAATAACTCTTTTTGGATTTTCACTGATAAGTAAAAGAATGAACAAAATCCATTTCACTTTTACTTTATGTAACATTGTCAGGAACAAAATATATGTTGGTGATTTATAGGCTAATTAAGATGAAAGTTTTGATACATGATATAAATTTTTTAACTAAAAGATAGTTTTATGATCACACAATTTGTATTTGAGCAGGTTGAAGTATTAAGACAGGTTACACAACAAGAGTTCATTGATTTTTTCAATGAATATATAAAAGTTGGTTCACCTCGCAAGAAGACACTAAGTGTGCGTGTATACGGAAAGAAGCATCTATCTGAATATAGATCAGAGAAGAGTGAACCACTTCAACTGCATTCCCTTCGAATTGATGATATCTTGAGTTTTAGAAGATCACAACCTCATTATGGTTCGTTTAAAGGAAGCTTTAGTAATATGAAGCTATAAGTAAATTAAGAAGAGGGGATTAGATGGATTGGGGTTGGTAAAAAAAATGTATATATGTATATATGTATGTGTATATTTTTACATCTTATCAACTCGCAGTCAGCACAAACATCTTTGTAACATGAAAATACCAATGCTCATGTTTATGCTTATGGCTACACTAGTCCTTAATAATTGAGTTCTTTACATACTTTTCAAGGATCAGGCAAACGATATTTAAAATGCAATAGTGGCAAATCAATTCCATGTTTTTTGATAACCAAGAACATTCTCACTCATTTAGCACATGCTAAATGACTATAAGTTCCTCCACATTAGGTCTACACAGTCCATACTCCTTCACATGGCCAAAAGCTTATGCTAAAGGAACATTTTTCCCTAACAATTAGTCTATGCTTTCACATGCTTAGGAAAAAAAATCAATGTTTTACACATGCTAAAAGAACCCCTTTTTTTGACATGTGTCTTATCATTTCATATATCCACAATAAACCTATGTTCATGAACATGATAAGGAAACCCGTTTTTTTTTCTATGGAAAGCCTTAATTTATGCGTACACAATACTTTTTTTTTCTCAACCAAAAGGAGATTATATTAATGAAAAAAGATGAAAAATATTTGATGATCGTGCATCCATGCTACAGTATAATTTGTAATACAAACAATGAAAATATGAAAAAAATACAAGAAACGAACAAAAGTGTTGTTGATCTTAATGGAGTGCTAAAGAGGGGTGAATAACATTGTTTTAGAAAATCTTAAGGAAACTCTTGAAGGATTTTAAAAATAAGAGTTTAAAACTTATTAAGGCAAAAAGAAACTAAGAAAAGAGAGGGTAAAGAGACATTGACAAAATCCAAATATTTATGATGGTTCGATCATGGTTTAGTCCATTTGACTTATATCCATTACCTTGATCTTCCAATTAAGGACTAGATAACTCTATTTTATAGAGTTATTTTGTCACATTTTGAGACTTAAGCAGCTAAGTCTTTGAGATTTTAGGTTTGGAATTTAATATTTTAGTAATTTTCTTAACAAAGTTAAATGCATGCTGAGTAATTTCGTTTAAGTTATTTTAGTTTAATTTTATATTATATTTCTTTAAATTACTATAGGTTTAGTTATTACTAATGTCCTTTATTGTTTTTGTAAGAAATTTGATGAAATGGCTTTATGTGATGATAATCCATGCAAATATGCGATAGCTTTATTTGCATATAATGAAGTATTTTAAGCATAACTTTTGCTACAAAAATCCAACTGATGTGATTTTTAAGCTATTGGAAAGATAAGAGATCGGGCAACAATTTCATTTTTACGACTTTACTTAGTTTGGATCATATTGAAGGGTAAATTGCATTGGAAAAGACTAAACTGTTTCAGTTTCTACACAAGGTAGCATGTGAAGGTGAAGGTTGCGGCCTTGAATTGCTCAAGGCTGTGATGCCAAGAGGCACCAGAGCACCTTGGCGCTAGTGACGATCCATGCTCCCAACCATCACTTGAGGGCATGGCGTCATGACACCACGGCACTAAAGAGACCAAGGCCGTGGTGCTGGATGTGTTTCCAAAAAATGTGTTTTTAAAAGATTTTAATTCTAAGGTTTTTTTAGAAGTATTTGAAGGGGATTTTTTTTAGAGCTTTTAGAGGGGACATAGAGAGTAGCTATTTTAGAGAAAAAAAGGCCAAAAATAAAGGATGACAATAAGAGAATTCAAGGAAGATTTGAGATTCAAAGGTTTCAATTCTTAGTTTCTCTCTCTACTTTTGTTTTTCTCTTTTTTATTTTACTTGGATTAATGGTTAATTTTCTTTGGATGGTGTTTTCTATGGATATTATAAACTAATTTACCTTTTCTAGGATTATGATTGAACTTAACATGTAATTTAGATTTTTAATTTCTCTTTTACTTATTTTCAATGAAATATGAGTTGTCTATTCCAATTTAGTATTCAATGCTTCTAATTTCTTGATCACCAATTAGATTAATTTAGATATCTAAATAAAACTTGACGAAGGGAGTTTAGATTAGGCCATGAATGGAATAACGTGTGTTCAGTATCACTTAGTTGATTAGGTGATTTAATTTACATATAAGATAGACATACACCTATGTGACGCATGTGGCCAAAATTAAAGCACAAACTTAATGAATTTGCCTTCAGTTGAATTTACATAGATATAGTGACTTAATTGAGATAGATATTTTTATGAACATCTTGATAGAACATGTAGATAGCTTAAAACTCTAGGTTAACAACTCAATTTATTGAAATAAGTTTAGAGAGAGAAAGAGAATTGAAATTAAATGTTGAGGGATATCATAATATTAGGCTTTTAATCAATAGCTTTTCTAGTAAATTTTGTCATTCAATTATTAGTTTTAGTTTGTTAGTTCAAATTTCTTTTAATTAATCATTTAATTTTGATTACTTGGATAAAATTAGTTTGCTATAATTTTAGTACTTAGCTTAAATTGGTGTAATTCTTTATGGGATTGGACATTCTATTTACCTTTATATTACTTGTTGCAATATGTACATTTATGTGAAACAAATTTAACGAAAAGATTTTCAACCCAACTTCACTAAACTAATGGAATTGACAGCTTCCACTAAGATTTTACTAGGTGAGCTTCTAACCTAGGCTCAAAACTCTTACAAAATTCCCCAAGCTTTCCTAAGCTTAGTCCACCCCTTTGAGTATCTCTCACACTTTTAAGTAAACAAAGAATACAGAAAAGATAAAGTATAATTGATCACTTAACGGATCTAAGAGGTATAAAGTTAAACTCAAAACTCTTTTCAAAGGTAAGAGTGAAGCACAATAAAAAAGAAAACTTTAAGATACCTCTAAGCTCAATTCTTGCTCTTGGTTCATTTGTTTCTGATTTATGATCGTTTGGGACATTTTTTATACATAGAAGGTGAATTCCAGCCATTAGGGAGAAGTGAGGTGAGATTTGCCCCTTTTTCTTGTCCTTTTGTGATACTTTAACTCTGGTTAACTAGCTTGTTTAATCAATTAAAGTCTTTATGCACTATCTCCGTTTTCTTCATGTTAATTGATTAATCTTGGCTTTAACCGACTAAAACTTCCCTTTGTCCTCTTTAATCGATTAATCTAATCTTTAACTAGTTAAAGTTTTTCTGAATTCAAATTTTTTCAAGTGGTGCCTTCCAACGGTCATTTTGTAATCAATTAATCTTCCTTTTAATCGATTAAATTCCTTATAAACCCTTGTTAATCGATTAAGAATTATGTTAATTGAGTAATATTCATTTTGAAGCTCTAAAGTGCCTTCTATTGCTACTCTAATCGATTAAACCTTATGGCTGATTGATTAAAGTGTTCCATAAAGCTTTAAATCCTTTTCCAAGCTTATTAATCAATTAAACCCTGGTGTTAATTGATTAAACTTGTTCCTTAAGTCCCAATATCTCTTCAAGTACCTCTTTAATTGATTAATTCTTATGATAATTGATTAAACCTTCTTTGAATTTCTAAACCTTTCTTCCAAGCTTGATTAATCAATTAAAGTGTTAAGTTAATCGATTACACTTCATAAAATACCCTCTAACTTGCTTGAATCATTTTCTTTGAACTTGAAACTTATCTTAGGGTATTTGAGGTGTAAGATATATAATAAAATACAAATTTTACCTTTACACACTCAAGTAACATAGTCAAACTTGAAGAAAATGAATGTTTTGTTATCATAAAAAATATATGGAGTTAACAATCTTCCCTTTTTTTATGATGAAAAAACACCCTTGGATTTAAGTGTGTAATGTCTTTAAAATATGTTAAGTTTGTTTGTGATTATTTACTATTGCAAAGAGTAATGTATGAACACTTTAAGTATATTTCAAAATTTTGAAGTCTTTTATGCAAATTGGGAATTACTCCTCCTTAATTAGTGCATCTAATTTTTAAAAAAATTTTGCAAATGTTCCTTTTATAATTAGGGCTATCCCCTTGCATTTCAAGAAAGTTTACAACTATAGAAAACTTCAAATACTCAATTGCATACCACATTTA
This sequence comes from Theobroma umbraticum, assembly GCF_002168275.2. NCBI lineage: Eukaryota > Viridiplantae > Streptophyta > Magnoliopsida > Malvales > Malvaceae > Theobroma > Theobroma umbraticum. Next base: position 1,639,935 of record NW_018397259.1, on the reverse strand, counting down.
TATGCCAACATAAGTTGCAAATTCAACATATCCACAATTAACACAATTTGCATAACCAACATATCCACAATTGCAAAGGTTCCAAAAGGTTAAAAATATCTAAATTAATCACAAGCACCTATGTAGCTTTTCTCTTTTTTTTTGTCATAATAAAAAAAGGGGTTAAAAGTAAAATAAGGTTAATTCAAATGCTTCTCTTGTTTACATAAAAAAAAAGACTTTTTACAAAATATTATAAACTTAGAAAGTAAGACACCTTACAAAAAATGAGTAAAGTAATGATTTGAAATCAAGGGTCTTAAGGTGAGGTTGGTTGGTTCGGGGGCGAAGCTAATGGGGTGAGTTTGAGTGGTCGGGAAGTGACTGGTAGGTATAGCAAGCCAAGTTTTAGGTTTTGATAGATATGCTAGAGTAAGGTTCTTATCATGGTGGCCTCAATCTCTTCCAAAGTGACCTTTCGCTCATCTTCTTTAGCTACCTTTTCTCAAACCTCTATTTGCTCTACCTCTGAAGGTGTTTCCTTATAAATTCTTTCTTCATTTTCCCACTAAAAAAGCACAAGATTTGTTGAAATTAATTCTCTAAGTAGATGTAACTCCGAAATAGTGGAGAATATGTCTCAAAAAGATGGCACAAAGAGGATCTGAATCCATAAAGATTACAGTATCGCTGACCAATTGAAGATGACAGATAGAGACATCAAAAGCAGATAAAGAGATACCAAAGAATAACTACAAAGATTTAACTTTAAGGAAGATTAAATGTAATACCTCAACGAGCATAATAAAGAAAAAATGTGATAAAGGATCACTTAATGGAGACCTCTTTTCATTGGGAATTCTAAAATAGCCAAACCATTAATAAGGATAGAAACCCAAGTTGTGGAAATAAACTCATAAATCCAAGACATCCACCTATATCCAAAACCCATGGCCTCTAAAACACATATGAGAAAATTCCAATCAAAACAGTTGACAGCTTTCTCAAAGTCTAATTTTAGAACGATACCATTTCTATTGTGAAAACCTTTTTTTCATGCTATGAATCATCTCATTTGCCAACATGATGTTGTTCGTGATTTGACAACCACTGATAAATGTTGATTGAGTATCGCTTATCACCATGAAACCTGTCTCTTGAGTTAATTAGCTAGAAACTTGGCTAGATTTTATATAAAGAATTTATTAGACTAATCAGCTTATACTTTCTCAAAGTTATAGGATTACTCATTTTGGGGATAAGAGCGATAAAAGAAGAGTTCAGGCCTTTTCCAATTTAATGGTTGACATAAATTTAGTGATAAAGTTAAAGACCTCAATTTCAACAAAGGGCCAAGAGAGTTGATAACTCTATTACATAAAGTTATCTTGTCATACTTTAGGTGCTAAAATGGCTAAGTTCTTGAGTTTTAAATGTGATTTTAAATTGTTTTAATTGTTTTTCTTAAGTTAATAAAAGCATGTTGAGTCAATTTAAGTTTAGTTTATTTTAGTTCAGTTATATGTTAAAATGCTTAATTTTAGCCATTGTTGATTTAGTTTTTTGTTTTTAAAGGTCCACAAAAGAAAAAGGCTTAAGTGATAATGAATTATGTAAGTATGGCTAAGTGCAAACTCTCACTAAACAGATTGTGGTATTTTGAGCTCACTCTCACTCCAAAAATCCAATTGAAATGTTTCTTGGACCATTAGAAAGATAACAGGTAAAGCTATAACTTTCATGTTTATCACTTTGCCCAATTCAGTATTGAAATAGAAGAACATTGTGTCACAAGTGACGATACTATCGTAGATTCTGTATAGTGGCAACATGAAGAAGCTAGGGTCTCGACACTAGCCACGTAATGCCTAGACACTGAGATGCCCCCATACAAATTCCAAAGAGCTCAGAGCCTAGGTGCAAGCTGCTCTATCCCTAGGCATCAACACGTGACTTAAAAATCTGTAACTTCTAATTTTTTTAATCTTTGGGCTTTTAAAGGGCTAGTTATAGGACTTTTTAAGCTGAGAAATAAGGGTTAGAGCAAAGAAGATTTTTAGAGAAAAAAAACTTTTTACAAAAGAAAAAAAGAGGTTAACTTGACATTTCCAATACATAAAGATCTTTTCCCTCCAAAGAGATGTGACTTTTACTTAAATGGGATGAAGTTAACTCAAAACTTTGTATCAAAAAAACTATCTTCTCTACCCGGTGGAATAAAAAATATTTTGGTACCTCCTTTAAAACTATTTTAAGAACCATTAAAATCCATTCCCCCTTTTCTATATTCACTAAACATACTTTTTCATGAAATTAAGCTAGAATGGCATTGGAAATAACTTCTTTAAACTTAGATGGAAAATATGCTAACAAATCTGAAAGAGCTTGAGACTTGATTGCTTTTGGCTGAACAACTAATATATCAAATTCTCCCAAAAGAAGCCACTTTGTTATTCTTCCAAATAAAGCTGACTTAAAGAGCAAGAACTTGATGGAGTCTAACTTTGTCACTAGTTGAGCTTGTGAGGCAAGAAATAGTGTCGGAGTTTCTGAGTTGCATATACTAAAGTAAGATAATATTTCTCCATTGGTGGATAATTCAACTCACTTTCGTATAAGCATCTACTAAGGCAGTACATAGATTTTTCTTCTTCATCCATTTCTTGTACTAGTAAAGCAATAATTGAATATGGAATAAAAGTTAGGTACAACATCATTGGCTCTCCTTTGGTAGACATGATCATCATTGCAAGAGAAGTAAGAATCTTCTTAATCTTTTTAAATGCATATTATTGCCATTCACCCCATGTTAATGGAACACTTTTCTTTTGCAAGACTTGGAAAAGCACAATGATTTCTCCTAAAGCTAAAATGAATCTCCTAACATAAAAGACTTTTCCTTACAAGATTTTGCATTGTTTTTGATTCACTAAAGATGGCATGGATTGAATAGCCTTTATTTTTGCAAGATCAATGTTAATGCCTTTTTAATGAACCATAAAACCCAAGAATTTCCTAACTATTACTCTAAATGCACACTTCAAAGGATTCATGCAGAGATTATACTTTTTACTCCATTCAAATTCTCTCTTCAAGTCTTCGAGATGATTAGAAGCCTTATTAGACTTCACCACAATATCATCTAAATAATCTTCCATATAGTCATGCATCATGTCACAAAAAATAGCTCTCATGGCACGTTGGTAGGTTGCACCTGCATTCTTTAATTCAAATGGCATTACAATGTAGTAGAAATTACCAAATGAAGTTTTAAAAGTTGTTTTCTCTATATCTTTTTGTGCCATCTTTATTTGATTGTATCTAATAAACCTATATATGAAGGAGAACATCTCATAACTAGTTGTAGCATCCATTAAAGTATCAATATTAGGAAAAAGAAAGTCATCTTTTGGGCATGCCTTGTTCAAATCCCTAAAACTTACACACCCGAATTGTGCCATTCTTTTTCTTCACAGGAACTATATTTGTTAACCAAGTAGGATAATGTATACATTTGATGAATCCAACCTTGAGAAGTTTGTTAATCTCCTCTTTTATATGTCTTTCTATCTCATGGTAGAATACACGAGCATGTTCTTTCACTGGCTTACTTTGGTGAGAGATGTACAACTTTTGTGTAATGAGATTGTCATCAAATCCAGGCATCTACTTATAAGTCCATGTAAACACATCTTGGAATTCTCTCAATAACTCAATTAGTACAACTCTTTGCTCACCAAAAAGACTCTTGCTTATGAAAAGTGGCCTTATTGTCTCTCATTCTTCCGCCATATTTATTTCCTCCAACTCATCACCTTGAGGCTTAAGTTGATCTTGGAGTTATTCTTCCGCAGGTAATACTTCTTGCACTTTTTTTTCTCTACTTCCACTTGAAGACATGATGGTAAGGCCTTAACACTTGTACTTCAGGAAAAAGTTTTAAAAAAAAACCTTTTAACTATCTTGACATCAAAGCCACCAAGCTAAACTCTTTGAAACATCTTAAGATGAAAATAACTCATGAACCCTGCTACTTATTCTGGGTTACTTTCATTTTCATCCATATGAAATGGTTATTTTGTGCGAAATAGTTGTTCTACTTATATTAATTATTCCACATGAAATAATGCTTCACTTATTTTAGATGTTTCATGTGAAATACTACTTCACTTATTTTAGTTGTTTTGTGTGAAGTATTTCACTTGTAATGGTTGTTCTCATTATTCTTTACATAATATTATGCTGTAAAATAATTCTTTAGTGAATAGGTATTAACCAAAATCAAGTATCTACTCACATTATTCATTCAACTTAATTCTGAGTCATTGTACAATGCCTAGAAGAGATACAAGGATTTGCTTTAACGTTGCCTTCATCATGGTCTATCTAAGTGGCTTCAAGTTCAAATATTTTACAATGGTTTGAATGGTCATACTCGGAATACTATTGATACTGCTACTAAAAATGCTTTTATAGCAAAGTTTATTGATGAGGCTTATGATCTGTTGGAAGAAATGGCATTAAACAACTATCAATGGCCACCAAAGAGATCAATACATAGAAGGGTAGCTGGAATTCATAAGTTGGATGCTATCAAGACATTGACAGCATAGGTAGATACTTTTAACCAAGAAATTTGATTCTTTTAAGGTTCATGTAGTTCAAAGTTCATTTGTTAGTTGTGATTATTGTGGAGATGCACATTCTAGTGATCATTGTCTAGTGAGTTTTGAGTCAATTCAGTTCCTTGGAAATAGGCAATAGAACAACCCATAATCCAATACCTATAATCCCGGGTAGAGGAATCATCCAAATGTTTCTTGGAACAATAATCAAGGTTCTTTATCAGTTCCAAGGCCTACTTTCCCTCCCATATTTCAACCTCAAAAAAGATCTCTCGTGTATGAAAAAAAGCCATCTATGGAAGAGTTGCTTATGTAATATATGGCTAAGACCGATACTTTCATTCATAGTCAAGAAACCTCTTTGAAAAACCTTGAGGCTCAAGTTAGGTAACTTGCCAACACCATCAACAATAAGCCTTAAAATACCTTACCTAGTGACACTGAAGCAAATCTTAAAAGAGAAGGTAATGAGCATTGTAATGCAATCACTCTCAAGAGTATAAAAGAGTTTGGAAGTAGTAGTGAGCAAACTGAACATCAAAATAAATCAATTGAGAATGAAAGAGTGATTAAGAGTCTTAAAAAGCAAGTTTAAGAGTAGAAAGCAAAGGCAAACCCACGACCACCATATTTTCCTCAGCTTTTTCCAAAAACAAAAACTTCATCATCAATTCCAAAAGTTCTTAAAGGTATTTAAAAAGCTACACATCAACATTCCTTTTGTTGAAGCTTTGGAACATATGCCAAGCTATGTTAATTTCCTAAGAAACATCCTGACTAAAAAGAGAAAATCAAAAGATTTTGATATATTTACACTTATTGAAGAGTGTAGTGCTATTATTCAGAATAAGCTTCCACCAAAACTTAAGGATCCAGGGAGTTTTTCTATCCCCTATAATATTGGTAATGTCAAATTTTATGAAGCTTTATATGATTTGGGTGCTGATGTTTTAATTGTGCCTTTGTTTATTGCAAAAAACCTTAGACTTAAGGATATACAACCTACTACAGTCACTTTGTAGTTAGCACACAAAACAATTAAGTCCCTTGTTGAGATTATAGAAGATATGTGGGTTAGAGTTGGGCATCTCTACATTCTAGTGAACTACATTGTGCTTGAAAAGGAAGAGAATGTGAAATTCCTTTAATCTTGGGTCGACCATTCCTATCTACTACAAGCACAATAATTATTGTGAATGAAGGAAAGATAACTTTAAAAGTTGGTGAGAAGGTAGTCGAATTTAATATTTTCAATGCAATTAAGTATCCTACCTCTACAAATAGTTGTTATAAAGTGGATTTAGTTGATAAGGGCTAAGGTAAGCTTATTTCTCCACCTACAAGTGAACAAGCACCAACCTTTGAGTTAAAACCACCACCTCCACATATCAAAACCAAGTAGTTGCATAAGGAGCATTTTCCACCACCTCTTAATTGTTTTGATTTTGAGGTTAGACAACAAGTGTTACTCTCTAATTCATGCTTCAAGCTTTTTCCATGGAAACGCAAGGCAAGATGGTTAGGTATTTTCAATGTAGTCAAGGTTTATCCTTGTGGCATAATAGAGATTAATAATAAGGATACTAGTACATTCATGGTTAATGAACTAAGCCTCAAGCCTTATTTTATGGATAAAGAAATGCAAAAGAGGGTGTCGTAGTCAAGTTAGTGACTATAACGAAGTACTTCTTGGTAGGTGACACAAGGTTTTGAAACTCTTACTATTTTTATTTGAAGTTATTGTTTTTAGATTTTCCCATTAATT
>NW_018397259.1:1633409-1633544 GCF_002168275.2 Theobroma umbraticum | reverse complement strand
TAGATTTTTGTCATCTTAATGGATCCTCCCAACAACTTTGGATATAATGAGGGTCAAGAGGAAGATTAAAAGATCTCCGCTACCTAGAGGAGTATTCATGACCTTTTTTCTTTACAGTCACTTTGTAGTTAGCAC
>NW_018397259.1:1575050-1633399 GCF_002168275.2 Theobroma umbraticum | reverse complement strand
TAAGTCCCTTGTTGAGATTATAAAAGATATGTGGGTTTGAGTTGGGCATCTCTACATTCTAGTGAACTTCATTGTGCTTGAAATGGAAGAGGATGTGAAATTCCTTTAATCTTAGGTTGACCATTCCTAGCTACTGAAAGCACAATAATTAATGTGAACGAAGGAAATATAACCTTTAAAGTTGGAGAGAAAGTAGTCGAATTTAATATTTTCAATGCAAATAAGTATCCTACCTCTACAAATAGTTGTTATAGAGTGGATTTAGTTGATAAAGGCTAAGGTAAGCATTTTCAAAACCAAGTAGTTGCATGAGGAGCATTTTCAACCACCTCTCAATTGTTTTGATTTTGAGGTTAGACAACAAGTGTTACTCTCTAATTCATGCTTCAAGCTTTTTCCATGGAAACGCAAGGCAAGATGGTTAGGTCTTTTCAATGTGGTAAAGGTTTATCATTGTGGCATAACAGAGATTAATACTAAGGATACTAGTGCATTCATGGTTAATGAACTAAGCCTCAAGCCTTATTTTATGGATAAAGAAGTGCAAAAGAGGATGTCGTAGTCAAGATAGTGACTATAATGAAGTACTTCTTTGTAGGTGACCCAAGTTTTTGAAACTCTTACTATTTTTATTTGAAGTTATTATTTTTAGATTTTCCCATTAACTTGTTTTTGTTCCTTTTCTTCTTTAGATTTTTGTCATCTTAATGGATCCTCCCAACAACTTTGGATATAATGAGGGTAAAGAGGAAGATTAAAAGATCTCCGCTACCTAGAGGAGTATTAATGACCTTTTTTCTTTACTTTTTAACATTGAAAAAAATGTTAATTCTACGTTTGGGGGAGGGGGAACTTTTTAGTTTTTAAGCTTTGTTTTCTTCTTTTTGCATTAATGTTTTTAGACTTTAAGTTTAGTTAAGTTGTCCATCATTTAATTTTCTACATAATTTAAGATTTAGAACTAGATTTAGTTACAAAAATTTCTTTGATTCATCTATCTAATGATGAAAATTAGTTATCTTGTTTTCTTTTGCTCATAGTAAATGTGAATATTATTTGAGTATTATGTTGAACTCTTATGTTAAGCATAATTATAGGATGAGATTTTCCATAACTTGAGCACTATATCTCTTACTTTGAATTATTGTATACATTTAAAGAAGATATATGTGAACGTAAATTTTTAAAAAATGTCTTGACTTTCAAAATTTGTTTAAGTTTATCTCGAGGCAAAATCCTAGAGTATACTTAGTTAAACAAATGACTTATGCCGTCATTGGACCGATTAAGCTTTTCAAGCCACTTTGTTATATATTTGTCCCTAGAATGCCCCTTTGAGACTAATGTAACATTTTCTTTGTTTAAACACTTAATTATTAGCCTAGACCCATATATAAAAAGTTTCAATTTTTGCATCTCTCACTCTTAAGTTCATAAGTCAATTTAAGAAGTGTAATGAGCTAAATAATGAAAAAGATAGTAAAGATGAAAGTGATTAAAAGCTTGAAAGCATGATTTTATTCATTTCATTACCCAATAAAAGAAATAAGTTTGAGGTGTGATATTAAGAAAAAGAAAAAGGGAAAAAAAGAAGAAAAAGAATGAAGTGTTGAACAAAAGAAAATTTTGATGAAAAAGGTTATACTTGGTGAAGGAAAATAAAGCTCTAAATGGGTCCTAGAATGATCACTACAGTGATTTGAGCCACATATTATCCCATATCCTACCTTGACTCTAACTATATGTTACAAACTGTATAAAGTCGTAAGAATCTTCGATTGAGTGTTAGTCTACATTAGTGGAGAGATAGATGAAAAGCAACAATGAAACTCTAAACTAATTTGAATTTTGCATGAGCGTAAATTTATCCAAATAGCATGATGTTCATTGTGAGAGATTTCCCACACACATAGGAATTCATTCGAGAATGAGTTTGTATTTGAGATGAAATGTGAACTTGAATAATATATATGTTTTGCTTTGAGTCGTAAAAATGAGATGACTTATAAGGAATTTAAAGCTGATGATTGACTTGGTGGAACCTAGTTCTAGTTAAATGTTTTCTTCGTTTATGTTGTTTCCTTTTGTTTTAAGTTTTGCTCGAGGATTAGCAAAATATTAAGTTTGGAGGTGTGATAACTCTATTACATAAAGTTATCTTGTCAAATTTTGGGTGCAAAAATGGTTAAATTCATGAGTCTTAGCTGTGGTTTTAAGTTATTTTAGATATTTTTCTTAAGTTAATAAAAAAACGTTGAGTCAATTAACTTCAGTTATTTTAGTTCATTTGTATGTTAAAATGCCTACTTTTAGATGCTATTAATTTAGTTCCTTGTTTTTAAAGGTCCACAAATGAAAAGGGGCTTAAACGGCAATGAATTGCGCATGTATGGCTAAATGCAAACTTTCACTAAATAGGTTGCGTATTTTGCATACAACTCTCACTCCAAAAATTCAATTGACATGATTATTTAACCATTGGAAATCTAAGAGTTAGAGCTATAACTTACATTTTTTCACTTTACCCAGTTTAGCCTTGAAGCAGGGGAAAATCACGTTACAAGTGAAGATACTGTAGTAGATTCTGCACAATGGCAACATGAAGAAGGCATCAATCACCCAATGCCTAGGCACCGAGATCCCTCATACAAATTCCAGAGAACTCAGCACCTAGGCGCCAGCCACTCAATGCTTAGGCACCAGCACGTGACTTAAAAATCTACAACTTTTTTATTTTTTTTTTATCATAGGGCTTTTAACGGGGTATAAATAAGAATTTTTTGAGCTGAGAAAACGGGTTTGGAGCAAAGTAGCTTTTGAGAGAAAAAAGAGACTTTTTACAAAGAAGAACGATAAAGAAATTAAGGAAAAAAGAGCTTTCAAAAGAAGCTACTGCTTGTTTCTCTCACTAGATTTGGCTTTCTCTCTCTTTTATTTACTATAAAAATGATCAATTTTCTTAGGATATTGCTGTTTGTTGAAGATATTATGAGCTAAATTAATTTTTCTAGGATTGTGGCAGATTTCAACATGTAATTTTGGATATTATGTTTCTCCTTTACTTAATATTAATGGGTAGTGTGATGTTTATTTAAATCTAAGCTTATTACCTTTGGTTGCTTGATCAATAATTGAATGAATGTGGATATCTAAATGAAACTTGATAACGTAAGCTTAGATTACACCATGGTTTGAATAATGTATGTTCATTTCACTTAGAAAATGAGTGAATTGGTTAGCAATTAAGATAGACGTACACCTAAATACCATATGGAGTCAAATTAGAACATATGCTTAATGAACCTTCCTTAATGGATTCTTACAAACATATAGTGACCCAATTAGGTTAGGTATTTATGCAAACATCTTAATGGAGACTTGTACATAAATTTGGATTTTAGACTAGCATCACCACCTATTGATTTAAGTATTAAAATATGTATTAGTATAAATGAAATGTTTAATAAAACTATAATCCTAAACTCTTAAACCATTCCTTTTCTTTTAATTTTTACTTCCATTTCTTGGACTAGTGTTGTTAAGTAAATTTTGTCTTAAATTAATTTTCAAAAATTTGGTTTTCTTGGATAAAACTATGGTGCCTTAATTTTAGTATTTAGCAAGAATTTAGGCATAATTTATCATGGGATACGATACTTACTTACCTTTGTATTACTTGTGCAACACATGCACTTATGTGTGTAAAGTTAGCAATAAGCATTTGTAAAAATTAAGATTGAAGTCATCAGGTCAGAGAGCTTTAGAACCATCACACTCTCATATCGTTGCTCTCACTTTCTCCACAATGATCGACAACTCAAGGAAAAAAGCACCTTTTTGGCTTAGCTTCTCAAAAGAAAAATCTTAAAAGTTTGGGTGAAGCCAAGAGTCACAATGAAAAAGATTTTTAAAGAAATTGGCAGTGGTTTGGCATACTTTTCTTGGGTTAAAGATCAAAGAACCATTAACTAACACATTGGATATGTAGTTTCAACTCAATCTAGTTTTAGCCTTACATTGGAAATAACGAGTATTCTTATCACCATCTCTAACCCATTGAATGTGAGATTTTTAGCGCCAAATAAATTCTCTTTTTTGATGAGCTATCCAGAGATTACTAGTTGCAATTCTTTTACTTAACATTCAGCAACCAAAAGATCCCTTGAGTTGACTAAATGGTCAAACTCCTTAATCCAACTTGACAATAGTGATGTCGACATTACCAAAAGATTACTTGTTCCACCATTTTAGGTGTGATTTAAGTCTATTTAATTTGACCTTAAGGTAAAGACCCGTACTTCCATTAGTAGTAAAAGAATTCCGATTTTCAACAATTGTGTTAGAGAAATCCTTAATAGATAACCAATAGTCAAAAAATTTGAATAGTCATGGCCCCCAATCAATTAACTCAAAAGAAAGAAGTAAGGGACAATGGTCTAATCAAGCTCTTTTGAGTCCTTTTTTGCTAAGATTTTTGAACTAAAAGAATCACTCTGAAGAAAGAAGAAATTTGTTGACGCAGCTTCGTTTGTCATTTAAACCATACCTTGTGCATTTCTTACCCACCAATAGAAGATCCGTAAGCTCACAACGATCAATAAAGTCATTAATTTTGCCATGCCTAATCTAGAATGGCTACACCATGTTCTTTCCTCCAAACATCTAATAGAATTAAAATCACCTGCACAACACCAACTCAAAGGGTGATGAGAACGAAAAGAGAAAATATTCTCCCATAAAGGAAGCTTGCTAGTAGCATCACATGGAGCATTCAAATTGAAAACAACACATTGAAAATTTTCTACAAGCCAAGTTCCACACAACAGAATGAATCTTTCCCTAATCACAATAGAATTCTAAGAAAATGAGGATTTGTCCCATAATGTTAAAATACCCTTTGACCTCCCATCAGATGGACTGAAACCTAGTCCACATTATTATTTTGCCAAAGTCTCCCAATAAGTCTACTTGAAACTTCTATCAGCTTGGTTTCTTGAATGAAAGGCATATCTACTCTATTAGAAAGAATAACTTTACAAACCATATTGATTACTAAATGAACTTTTCTTTAAGGCTTTAGGAATGCTAGTGGAGCAATTTAGGTCCCAAGGAAAGAAGATCTCTCCAACATTAACCACAGATAAAAAAATAAGATTTTTGCGTTTTTGTCAATAACATCCCAACTAGAGTACATTGGAGATACCTAAAAAGGGTCTTTCAACATTTTGGAAAGTTAGTTGATGTTTATATTGTCAAGAAAAAAACAAGCTATGGTGGTATATTTGGATTTGTTAGGTTTGAGCAATTAATTGATGCTCAAAGAATGGTTTCAAGGTTGAATGTAGCTTAGCTTCTTAACTAGAGAGTGTGAGTCAATATGGCTTGATTTGGGGGTAAATATTCTTACTGGAAGAAAAACACGTGATATCTCCCATCAAGTAGATGAGTATCTAGTTGGAAAAAGGGAAAATAGTCATGACAAAAAAAAAGCAACCCTTTACTCTAAATGGACATATGTCTTATGCATAAGCTTTAATGGAGCATAAGGACAAACCAAAGAACTTTTCTAATTGTAATACAAACAAGACACATAACAATCTACCTAGCAAGTAGTGCAAGGGAGAGATTAAAGATGAGACTCTCCATCAGTTAAAGGAGTCTCTGGTGGCTATTACAGACCATCAGGTGAAATCAACTTTCTTACATATAATGAGGTAATGAAGTCTCAAGACTATGCATTTTGGAAAGAAGTAATAAATAATGAAATGGACTCAATACTGGGTAATAATACTTGAATTTTGATTGATCTTAGGTTGTAAATGGATTAGTAAGAAAAAAAATGAAGGTGGATGGAACCATAGACAAGTTTAAAGCAAGATTGGTAGTCAAAGGCCTCACACTAAGTAAGGTATTAACTACTTTGATACTTATACTCATAGACTTCTAATTTCTTTTGCCTCAATTTATAATTTGATAATTCACCAAATGGATATAAAGAAAATTTTTAAATGGTGCATTAAAAGTGGAAGTTCACATGGAATAATTTTAAGGGTTCATTGTTTCGAGACAAAGCTTAAGATTTGTGAACTTCTTAATTATTATTTGCACATTTGGTATAAAAAAATTGATATTGTTTTAGTTAGGGGTGAGTAATTGGGTAGTTCTGTCCATCATACCTACGAACCAAATGGACTAAACATTTTTAAAAAATGACCAAAACCAATCAAACATAAAAAAAAAAAAACCAAACCAACCAAACATCGAATGGTTTAGTTGGTTCAGTTTTGCACCAATGGACCAAAATTTTATCATTTTTTTTTTGCAAATTACAATATTTAAACTTATAAAATTCATCTATAATTATAAAATATATAAATAATCTAAACATTAAAAAAATAACATTTGTTCTTTCACTCACATAATTATGTCTTTTTGCATAAACTATCAAATTAACATTCAAGATTTAACATAACAAATAGTCAAAGATAATAAAATTAACATTCATAAAATAAAACTATTTCAGTTCAAGCTTTGAAAAAAGAAAGAAAGAAAGAGTAAAGACTAAAAAAAGACTACAGGTGAGAAAGAAAGAAAGAGTAAAGAAAAAAGGTGGTTAAAAATGAAGAAGTGAAAGAAAGAATAGGGTGGGAGCACGAAGGGTATAAGCTCAAATGGCAACAATAACTTATTAATTAAAAATTGAAAATATTAAATATATATTATATTTTATATAAATTTATAAATAATAAATAATATTATATATATTAATATATATAAAAATATTAGATTGGTCCTTTGATAAGTTTGGTGCAAAAATTTTAAAATTGAGAACAGATCAAATAAACCAAATGGATCAAATGGCTTGAACTAATTGACCCAATGGATCAATTGGATCAAACCATTTTATCCAAATCACATTTGGTTCAAGTGAGTCATTGGTCCGATCCACTTTTGCTTACCCTTACTTTAAGCCATTGGTGATATAATAAATGAGTCTAATAAGTGCATATGTAACAAAATCCAAAATGTTGAAGGGGTTATAATTTGCTTATATGTGGATTAAATGTTAATATTAGACTCAGAATTGGAACAAGTTGAGGAGATATAAAAATTAGTTTTATAATTTTGCAATGAAATGTATGGGTGTAGTAGATATTATCTTAAAAAATTAAAATATTTTGAAATGAAAAAATGGCATAACTTTGTTTCAATCACATTATATTGACAATGGTGCTCAAAAAGTTTGATCTGATTAATTGTATACCAATATTTACACCTATGGATCTTCAAATCAAATTAATGTCTAATATTGGTAGTACGAATGATCAATTACAATATACAAGAGTAATTTATTGCCTAAAGTATGCAATGACAGCTATAAGGTTGGATATGGCATTTATGGTGAGGAAATTAAGTAAATATACAAGTAATCCAAGTATGGAAAATCATGGTAAGTAGGTACACAAGTAATCTAAGTAACTTGCATTGGTAAGTATTAAATAAGTACTTAGATGCTTAAAGAAGACAATCACTTATGATCTTTGCTATAATAGCTATCCATCGGTATTAAAGATATTTGAATGCTCAATGGATTACAAGTATGGAAAATCATGCTTTTATAAAAAGATGGAGCTCCATACTTGATAAGGGTGTTATTTCTTGAGGTTTTAAGAAACAAATATATAAAACTGATTCTACCATAGTGGCTAAATTTATTTCATTAGATACTTTCACAAAAAAAGTTGAATGACTAAGAAAATTATTATATGTTGTACCTTTATAGCCTAACCAATTTCTTCAATTTTTAGTTGTTGTGATAGTGAAGATCCTACAGTAAGGGCACATAGCCAAGTATAATGAAAAGTCTAGTTATATTTGTTAAGATATAACTAATTTTTGCAATTAACTTCAGGTGGAGTGATCACTATGACCATTTTGATCTTAATTGAAAACTTGACAAATTCTTTGGTGAAAAGTCATGTTAGAGATCTTATAAACATGACCTTGAAGGGATAAGGCTCAAGCTCATAAATTGAAGTACTCGTCCGTGGTGGAACCTTAACTTAATCTTTGGTGTAACGTCAAGTCTTGAATTCAATGAAGAAAAGTACATTAGCTATACATGGTTGATAGCACTAGAAATATGATATATAATATTCCATCCCAAGTAAAATGTTAGGTACTTGTAATGGTAAGAAAATAATGAATAAAGAAACCAATAACATAATTTGTTAAAATGGTTTAGTTATTGGAACATTCTTTATGCAGTCTACCTATGTAAGTGTGAACGATGATTACTAGGAGCTCAATACCTTGGCTTTAATTGCACTCATGAAAGGAAGATGCTAACGCATAGTCATAAATATGTGAATTTTGTATTAAATGTGCTTGATTAACCAAATGGAATAGCTAGTTCAAAATATAATATACCATGCAATTTTTATTTATTTTAACATAGTTTTACTAAATAAAGGTTTAATACAAAAATACCTACATTTATGCAATTAGATTTCAAAAATATTGAAATTTTTTAAAAATGATAAGAGACTGTTGGATATTTTCAACAATAACAAGTGCGGCATAACCCCAATTTGGAAGAAATAAACGAAAGAGTGTTCTTTCAGTAAAAATGAGTTCAAGTCCATAGTAGTGGGACTAAAATGCGAACTGAACCATGATTAGGCTTTTCAAACCTTAGAAGGTCGTGAAATTTAATTAAAGTAATATTTATTATTATTTAATAAAAGCACTTCATAAGTGGAGGTGTAGTTGTAGTTGATTAAATAATATATAATTTCAATTTTAAAGTTTATTATTTTGAATTAAACAATTGTTTATTGACTTTCAATTGATTTCTCTATACAAGCAAAAAATTTTGTGTGTACTAACAAACATTTGATTGTCTTTAAATAAAGACTTCTCTTGCTCATAAAAACACAAAAACAATTTGCAAGAAAATCTATACTTATTCTCCAAATATTTTTCAACTTGCTTTTGTGTTGTTTCGCTCCAAAAAAATTCTTTAGAAATTTGATAATTTTTTCATATGTAGATGAGTGTTCAATGTATTGATCTCATTAGTGCAAAACAAAATAAATCACTGACTTCATTATAGCCTCAAGGTTTATCATCTGTAACTTTTTTGCACACCAACACTGAGACATATAAACCTTAAAGACAATAGTATTGATAGACACTTTAAAGCCATTTCATAAATTTTTGTATTTCTAGACTTGATTTTTTAAAAAATTTTACACTAGAACAACATTTTCACCTACTATTTAATGCCTTTAAAACCTTAAAGCATTCTATTGAGTTTGATCATCAAATATCATAACAATACATTGTTTCTTCGAATTAGAAAAAGTGAAAGATGAGGACGACAGCCAAAATGAGTTGGAAAAGAGGAGAAGGAGGAAAGAGAAAAGGAAGCAAAAAGGCAAAGATCAATAGAAAAATGACAAAAATAAATAAAAAGTCATATTAGATTTAAATTTATTTAATTTCCACAATGTAGGATTTTATTATTTTTTATGGTAGACACTTATTTTTTAGAAAAATATATATTAAAATTAAATAAACAAATCCAAAAATCAAAAAAATAGAAGATCAAAAAAGAAAAATGAATGAAAAAAAGTAACAACATTGAAAAAAAAGGGCCAAAACACAATCTGTCCATGGAAAGGACAAATCGTACAAACATCAAAATGTACCCTAGCAAAGGGTGCCCAAAAATGCACCCTCTACACAGTATAACTAGTAGCACATAAGAGCGAATTAAAGGGAGGAAAAAATAAAGAAAATAAAAAGAAAAGGGATGCCATTTTAGGGAAAGAAAATTATATTTAAAAAAAGAAAAAAATGGAGAGAAACCCTAGAATTCTACTAACTAATGAACCACAATATAATCAATAAAAAAACTCAGAAACAAAAAAAAAACAAAATATAAGAGAGAAACATTTAGGACTTATTTTCTTTGTTAGGCCTCGATATTTTGTAGATCTAGACAAATGGAGTGAGTTTTTTTAAAAAAAAATCTGATCAAAAGGTAGAAAAGAGAGAGAGAGAGGAATTTTTTAAAGATTTTTGAGAAATTTTTTGACACGGATGAGAGATGATTGACGTGGACCAAAGGAGTGGTCGTTTGAGAAGAGAGAAAATAAGAGTTAGAAAAAAAAGAGCGGGCTGGGGTTTTTTCTTTTTTATAGGGGGTTTATAAAAAGAAAGAAAAGAAAGAAAAAAGAAAGGTAGGTTACCCAAAGAGTGAAGCCCAAGTAGAAAGAAAACCTTAAAAAAGAAGAAGAGGAAAATAATTGGATAGCCTAGCAAAAAAGAAAAAAGATCCAACAGAAAAAGAAAAAGGAAATGGAGAAAAAGCCCAACCCTTGGAGGCCCAACAATGATGAAAATAATAGGCTCTTGCCTAGTCCATTAAAGATGAGTTTCTTGAGCACTTTTTTATTTTAAATTCATTTCATTTTATAATGTTTCATTAGTGTAGTTAGCATGAAAGTAATGAATTAAATATATTTAATGCAGTAAGCATGAAATTATTGAATTAAGTGTATTTACTTGAATTAACCCGATGACGGAGTTTCACTTAAGAAGGCGAAGAGTCACATTTTCAAGATGATTTTTCTAGGTGTGGAATTTGGCTAAGGCTTTCATCGAAACATTGGAATAAACTCTAGTTTTATATTCCATTACTTCGTTAATTCAAATAATTATTCTAATAAGAATAATAAAAACAAAATAAAATGAGATAATGCTAAGTTTTTACGAAATAAATAGTTTTAAAAAAGAATAGGTAGGTATACATATTAAAAAATAGAAGAAAAATATGATGAAATAAAATTATAAACATAAAAATAGAATGATTATTTTGAGTTAACCTGATGATGAAATTTCACTCGGAGGTGCAAAGAGCTGTGTTTCTAGGATGATTTTACTTCGTTCAGAATTTGATTAAGGTTTTCATCAAAACATCGGGATAAACCCTAGTTTTATATTCCAATACCTCGTTAATTTAAATAATTATCCTAATAGGAATACTAATTTAAGGGAATTAATCCATTAAATATTTTATTAATATAGTATTCAACAATTAACTTAATTAATTATTATAAATAGAAGACTTTTTGAAATTAATTTGTTTACTCAATTAAAAATAATTCCATGGTTGAGGTCAATTATTTATTCAAAATTCCATTGGTTAAAATATATATTTTAAAATATAATAAAAATAAAAAAGGATATTCAATTAAATCAAAATATTAAGTATATTACCGTAAAATTTAAAGTCAAATGTTGCATTCAAAAATGCATTCATCATCCATATTGTTGGCATTGCATGTAACTTGATTATTTTGCCAATAGGTACAAAAACCCCGATGATGAGATTTTCTCAATAAACTTGTAGAGATGAGTTTTTTCAGGAACTTTCTTAGGTGAGAAAAAACCTTTAAATTTCATCAAAGCATTGGGATGGTCTACAAATGTTTTTTCAATACGCTTTTGATTCCCATTATTTAAAATTGGAAATCATATCATGTCATGGTTGCACCATGTGCAGTAAAAAATATTTGGTTCGTAAATGACAATCTTCGACAATAGGATCTTCTCAAGGAGGCTTGTAGAGACAAGCTTTCTCAAGAAATTACCTCGGTGAGGAGAAATTCTTAGACTTCACCAAAGAGTTAGGATGTATTAAAAATTTTTTCGAAATAAGGATTTTATTCACGCACAGATAAAAAATAATGAATAAAATATATAAATAATAAAAATAAATTAGAGAAAAGAAAGAATAGGGAAAATAAGACATATAAAATCAAGAACAAAATAATGAATAATAATTAAGGAAACTTATGAATAAAATTAAAATTAAGATTAAAATAGGATAATGTGTGATTAAATGATATTGTTCGTGAAACATGTATGATAGGAGTGCTAATCCCTCCCTATGCGTAACCGTACTCCCAAACCTAACTCCAAAAAATGTAGACCAAGTTATTATTCGTTAGATGTACCTACAATTAATTTAGGAGTTCATCGAATTAAATCAAATAAGAGGTCAATCACACCTAGATAATAAAGATTGGTAGCGACTGATAACTCTATTATATAGAGTTATTTTGACTCATTTTGAGAGCTTAAGTAGCTAGATCTTTGAGATTTTATGTTCGAATTTTAGCATTATAGGTGTTTTTTTTTAGTTTAAGTTTGATTATTTGTTAAGTGATTAATTTAAGTTATTTTAGTTAAATTTTAGGTTATTTTATTTTAAATTACTTTAAGAGTAGTTATTGCTAATTTCTCCTATGGCTTTTGTAGGAAATTGATGAAAAAGACTCATTTGATGAAAATCAGTGCAAGTATGGTGATAGCTTCATTTGTATATGTTTCAATATTTTGACCATATCTCTTTCTAAAAAACTCCAAATGAGGTGATTCTTTGACAAATCAAATTATAAGAAGAAGGGAAACACATTTTTATGTTCACCAATTGCCCAGTTATGATTGGATCATGGTCAAAACATTTGTCAATTCGGACCACTGCAGCAGGATGTAAAGACTGAACATGATGCAGCATTTGGAGCAAATCTTTCAATCCAGAAGTCCAATTGATGTGATTTTTAATCCATTGGAAAGTTAAGAGATAGGGATAAAACTTTTATGTTTACTACTTTGCCCAGTTCTTAACATATCAGGGTGAAAGTCATGTTTGAAGTTGATAGACTGCCACAGTGCTGGGAGAACAAGGCTGCAGCGTTGATGAAAGGAAGCACACATACAAAATTCCAGAGAGCTCGGAGCTGCAGCGCTAGAGAAGTAGCGCCGCAGCCTAGAGACTTCCCTAAAAAAATAAAAGACATTAACGGAATTTCGTAAAATTAGGTTATTTGGAGCCTTATAAGGAGACTTTTTCAGAGATTTTGGAAGAGCAAGAGAGGCAGCAAAGGAGCAGCAAGCAACTATTCTGGAGATTTGGAGCAAGAACAAAGCAAGGAAACAAGAGAATTGGAGAGAGAATCAAGATCACAAATCTCTAACCATTAGTTTTCTCTCTTACCTTTGTGTTTTTCTTATTTTCTTTGACTTGGATTCATGGCTAAATTTCTTTGGATATTGTCTTATATAGATATTATGAACTAATTTATTTTTCTAGGATTGCAATTGAACTCACATGTAATCTAGATTTTTAATCACTTTCTTGCTTATTTTCAATGGGATTTGAATTGTTTATTCCAATTTGTTCTTAATGCTTTAATTGCATGGCCACCAATTAAATTGATCTAGAAACCTAAACAAACTTGGGAAAGGGAGTTTAGTGTAGACTAAAATTGGGATAGCATATGATCATATTAAGTGATTTGCATATAGGATAGGATATACCTATAGGCCATATGTAGCCAAATTAGAGCCTGAACTTAATGAGTTTGTTTTAATTTCAATTCACATAGGGATATAGTGTTTTGGTTAAAATAGATATTTTTATAAGATGAGTTGGGAGACCCTTATAAATAATTTAGGACTCTAGGTTAGCAATTCAAACCATTGAGATAAGTTAAGGAAGAGAGGTAAGATTTAGATGAAGTGTGAGGGATATTGTAATCCTAGGCTTGTTTGATTTGATATTTATTTGAGTATTTATTATTTTGATTTTTCTTAATTTAATTCTGCTATAACTTAGTTTGATTGATATTATTTTGATATTGTTTGGATAGATTAATTTGCAATATTTTAGTACTTAGTAAACTTTTAGATCAATTCCCTGCGGATCGATACTCTACTTGCTAATATATTATCTATTCGATACGTATACTTGCATAGTAGAATTTTAACTGACAGCGACTCCCAAATTTTTCATGTTGCACATAGCAACACTTATAATTAAAAATGAGTTTTTTAATTATTTTTTAGATTGTGCTGGTTTTTTTAAAGATAAATCTATTCAATTATTATTTTTAAATATATTTATTTAAAAAAGTTATTAAATACCATTATAAAGTTTGTTATTTTTGCCATCAAAAAGATAAATAATGTGAAATGAGCATTAGGCAAAACTTGTTTGTGACACAATCAAAACACTGTGTCCATGAAAATGGCTAAAGCACTACAAAAAATAATTAAAATACAATGATATGCCTTTAACAACAAAAAGGAAATTCCACTTATCGAATTTGACTTGATAAAGTATTTTTTTTAGTACATTATACCCATAATTCCTAAAACTCAAGACATGATTTATTTAGGCATTTATAGTTTAAAAAGTAAGATGGTCCTCTTCTTTCATTTTCTGTTATTAAATATGAGTTGATGTCTAATATGTTTACATAAACATATATAGAAACGGACTCAAGTGGATTTTTTTTTAACTATTTACGTTTTGTCTATTTTCTCTTTTTTTTTTTACTTTCTTTTCTTTTGGTTCTTTTTTATGTGAGACCCCATGTTCTAATGTAAAGATAAAGTGGTAAATTCTTTAGAGGGCTTGTCAAATATTTCATTCAATCGAATATTTTAAAGATTTTTCCTTACAAAACCATATTTTTTAAGTTATTGAGATTATTTGAAAGAAAAGAGAGAAACAGAAACTAAAATGGGTGTATTTCATGAGAAAAATAGCATTCTATGAAGTATCGATACCCGATACCTAAAAAGCCTTTGAAACACATTTTGTATAACAAATATAGATACCTTTAAAGAAGGTATTTTTTTTTTAAAATAATTGGGAAAAAGGGGATTCAAACCCTATCTTTTAAACAGGGAGTTTATGCACCAACCAATGAGCAAATGCTCAAGTGCATCAAAGAAGAAAAAAGTAGTGATACTTGAAACTTTGAATGAAAAGTATCGATACTGAAGCCTTAAGTATCGATACCTTTCATTGTTTTACAAAATCAAAATAGATAAAATAGTAATTTCACACAAAATCTACCTCTGATGGAAAGATTTAACCTTAAGTTAAGATTTGGAATGTAATATTGTCCATGGATTAATGGTGTTGTCTTTGTGAACTTTTGATGAGATTTTATGTTGTCTAATTGCCTCTAAGGGTAAAGAGGTTGTTTGGACTTCCTATTGTTAGAAATTGGGCCAAAATTTGAGTAGAATGAATGAAGTATCAATAACTCTTGAATAAGGTATTGATACATAATAAGCAGAATGCCCTAAGAGGCATTTGTTAGATGTAATCCCTACAACCAGTCAAATTGCTCGAGGTTTATATCCTTAATCATGCAACAAGATTATTGATAACAAGTGATCAAAGATTTTCCTTCATCAATAAGCTATTTTACATAAGCTTATTGGATGAAGTCTAAGGAATTAACATGCCTTGCAAAAGAACTTTAAGTGTTACAATTATGAGATTCCTATACATCAAAGCATAATTCTTAAATTGTTCCTAGTCAATGTATCATTGAGACTAGACATCAATAATGTTTAAAGATTAGCACAATCTATGTTTTTTACTTTTGAAGTAAACAACTTATCTCATAGATTGAAGTATGGAGATACTTAGAATTAGAATGTGGGTGCTTGTTCTTGGAACAAGTTCACTGAACATGACTCATCATGAGGATTCCATTTGGTATGTCACTCAAGTATTTATAGAATATATCCTCATATGACATTCGTGTAAGTGATCCTTTGATTTGAGACATTGGGTGGTCTTATATGAGGATTGTTATTTTTGATATCATTCTTTCATGTCCTAACCAAGGATGCCCAAATAGGATGGTGTTGGGTATAGCATGAAGCATATGAAGACAAATGAATGGTCAAGAAGGGATTCACCACTCTAAGTGATTGAGGAGATGTATCTTAATTAATTTTGTCTTAAATTAGCTTAATGAAATCTTCGGCCTAAGCAAGATGGATTTTGGAAAAAAAAATTTCCATAATCCATGTTAGCTAATTAGTGGTTAGAAGAACTAATATGGAAAGATCAAGTGGAGTAGATACTGCACAATAATTTTTGGTTTTCTGAGACATTTGGTAAATGAATTGAATTGCACTAAACGACTGATTACTAAAAGATTGAGTCAAACCATTTTGACTTTTCTAATATTTAGGTACCCATGATGCATCACTGGATCATGCTCTTGGTCTATGAACTTTAAATAGTTAATTTGATTAATGATTATATCTTAAGTTTAATTTAAGAATTATATATTAAGTTCATTTTCAACATGTTAAAAGCCTAATGGGTCACACTCTCAAAATGAATACTAAAAATAAAATGGGAGAGGTGATTAAGTTGGACTTAATTTAGTCATAAGTTATACTCTTATTAAGAACTTAATTAAATAATTTAATTAAGTTATTAAGTTAATTGACAATTACATAAAAGTTATTTAATTAACTTAATTAAGGCTTAAACTAATCCAAGGTATCAATAACTTGCTGTAGTTGCTTAATATAAGCAAGCTTACACACTTACAAACACTCTTACCCGAGCCATACACCTAGTGAAGAGAAAAATATTTTTTTTCACTTTACACTGAGTGTGTTCGGCATTAAGGATGTTTGTTTGGGAATTTGAGTTTATGAAACTCATCTTTACGAGCACATTACTGTGGCACAACACTCCAAATCCTTAGAGAAGGATTTTCAAGTTCATTGGTGTGGATCACCATTAAAGGCTACACAAGAAATCCTTCGATAACTTTGGTTTGCAATTACTAGGTTGAGGTGGTTGAGTCTTTTGAGGGTTGTTATGGTGGTTTTGTTAAACCACCTTACCTTTGGTTTGCATTTTGTTCATTCATTGTCTTCCACTACAATTCTATTTGTATTTGATCCACGACTAGCCCTCTTAATAGCATTCTACATATGAAGTATCAATATCTCAAGGGAAGGTATCAATAGCTAATGAAAAGGATCGATACCCAAAGGTGGATGCTTGTATAGTTATAAGCCCCTAAAATTTAAAATCTTTTATATACTATATATTTTTCTTTTAATAGCCCCATCGAAATAATTTTTTTATTTAATAATTAATACAAATAAAGAATAACAAAATAACCCCACATGCCCCACTCAACTTTACTCTCTTTAACTCTTGAGTTTCTCTACACCTCTTTATCTCTCTCTCTCTTTTTTCTCTCTTTTCCTTCTCTTTTATCCTTTCATTTTTAACTTTACTCTCTTGCAGATAATTTATTTGTTTATATTGACAAAGACATTGCTAGTCTTTTCAATACAAAGTCAATAATTGATAAATTTGAATCCAAGAAACGTGGTCAAGCATAATTTTCTTAAAAGACTATTTTAAGTCTTTTTTTTTATTCCTTTTGATTTACATGTTATATAAATTATTGTTCATTATGAATTTTTTGATTATTGATTAATTTCAACATATTAGTTTTAAAAAATTTTAGCCCTTATTCTTGTTTATCTTTGACTCTCTCAACAGAAGTTGGTTAGTTCCGCCCTTGTCGATACCCTAGAAAGAGATATTGATACTTAGTGGACAAAATGCCTAAAAGGCATTTTATGTTAAAGGTATCGATACCTTTGGGCTAGGTATTGATACCCACAACTTATTTTCTTAAAAATGCCCTATTTTAAAGCAATTTCCCTTTTTAAATGGTTCGTTATTCCTAGATAATGATTTACATGGTATCATACCTCAATGTCTTTGAAATATATTATGAAAATTCCTTAAACACTTAACTCACTTGATTTGGTATGACTACTACCAAATTGCATATTCGTGAAAAATGATGGTTTAGTAAAACAATCTTCCCTCTTAGCTTTTCCCCCCTCATTTATCTGCACATTGAGCTTTTATAACTCACACATGTAAGCTCTACTTGTTTTCAAATCAATAAACTGTTTAGCTTATCACTTGTTGGAGAAGTCTTCCAGCTTTCATTTTGATAGCTATGTAAGAGCCCTTCTTGAAGCTCCAACATCGAGTCACTCTCTGCTATCAAGTCAGTTCTTATATGTTTATCTATTTTGTTATGTTGAGACACGTGGTTATGTAACCAAGATTAACAATACTTATGTTTATCTACATATGTTATGCAATGCCTATGATGAGTATTGAAAAATTGTGAATGATATGTGATGGAAATGGTCACAAGACCACAGATGAAAATGAGCACAAGTAAACATGCAATATAGTTGACTAATGTGAAAATGTTGATATTGATGAACGAATACATGCTTACATATATATGCATAACTTTGTGTTGCATGATTTGATTGACATGGTGCATACAAACACTTTTATATGTGCACAATAGTATAATGACAAGATATATACGGCTTGCTTGGGTTTTGTGGGTTTACCATTTTAGACTCTTGCATTAGTCATAGCTTAAGATTGGGTCATGACATTTTCTCTTTCCTTTAACTTTGGCTCCCACTTTCCCCACTAACCAAGGGGCAACCAATAATAACAAAAGGCTCAATCTTAGCACAATCGACATTGTGACACTTGTTGGATCCAAATTGATCTTTTTTGCCATTGATCCAACAAAGTGGAAAAGGTCATGTCATATAAAAATGTCAGCCTAAACTTTTTCCCCATGTCAAATCCATAACAAAATGGGTCAATTTGGCTCTGATAAGTATCGTAATGTCAATTAAATTTGGCCCTTAGCCATTGTTGGCTAGTAAGGGTAAGCATCAGTTGATGCGGTCAATTTTGGTCCTAAAGAAGGCTGTAACTGACCAAACCAACCAAGGTGGTGGAATTGACTGCCACCAATTGAGGCTATGGAGGAATCAACCAAACCATGACTAACCACAATCAGTTCGTTATGTGATTTTTGGCTTGGCAAGTAGGGTTGAAATTGATGGCGACTCAAGTTGTAAGACATGCAGTTGTAGTACGAGAAGGGGAATGTGAGTTCAACAATCTTTGGGATTTAGGATTTCTTTCTAAGAGTGCAAGTGGGAGAAAATGGGAGAATTAATGAAGAAGGGTAAATGTGTAATTTCTCATATAAATATAATTTTTTTGAAAAGCTTTAATGATTTTCATTACTTCCTAAATCCAAAATGCCATTTTAAGTTTATAGTTTTTAGCAGGAGACTTTGATAGCAATTTAACTACACCCAGTGACTCACTCTTATACCTTAGGACCATTATAATAGTAAAAAAAGTCCACAAATAGCTCTTGTGCCAAAGAACTCGAATGTTCTCACTTTCAAAGTGTCATACCAACTCAAGATACCTCATCTGGCTTTCCTATATAAAAACTAAGCGCTTGATTCAAGGTCATATAAATATAATTGAAAAAAAGCTATCAGTTATTTGATTAGTCTTGGGGGAAAGGGTTCCTCGTTAATGATCTAGTCGAATAACCAAAATAATAATCACCCTCAACTGCATCACAATTGACGTCAATATAACCAGCCCCATGTTGATTGAAAACCGTTGGAACTTGTTGACTCTATGGTTTTGGCCAACTAGTGCTTAGCCCTGTAATGGTTGGCTCTTGGTTAATGAGTAAGAGGGTGGGATAAGAAAGAAAGATACAAAAGAGAAAATTAAAAAAAGTGATGAATAGAAAAATAAAATAGAAATAATTATAGAATAAAAGAAAAATTTTTATATTTTTTAAAAGTTTTGATATATTTTTTAAAATATTATAATTTAAAATAAATTACATATTTATTTTTTAAATAAATAATTAATATACATGTGTTAGATACATGTGGTCAATTGATTTTATCAAAAAAATATAAGGGTAAAATAGTTTCACTTTTTAAGTTTTGATTGAAATTATACAGAGGTCCATTCGTTTTGGAAATGGACACTTCACCTAAAAAAAATATTTTTTTGAACACCTAGGTCCTATCTTTAGTCAATTGTTAGTATTTTCGTCAACTTGTTGATGCGGCAAGAATAAAAAGATAATTTTACCATTAATTAATTTTTATAATTACTATTATATAATTTTATTATTTTTTATTAATTAAAAAAAAGGCTCCCCATTTTGGGGAGCACAGAAGCTCCCCTGGAGAGCACAGAAGCTCCCCTGGAGAGCGTGATTTAGGGCTCCCTTCCCTGGGGAGCACCTGTCTGTTAATGGTGTTTCAACTCTGTGGGTGAAGTGTTCATTTCAAAAACTAATAAACTTTCATGTAATTTCGATCAAAATTTAAAAGATAAGGGTATTTTACCCAAAATATAAATAATAATAAATTACTTTTTTATAAAATATAAAAACTAAAATGATAAACATCATCACTATGTAATGATTTTTTGTTAGATTGAAAATTTTTGAAGACAAGACAAGGCTTTCAAAATTAATGACCAGCAATAAATTAATTGAAGAACAAGAAGTTAGAACTCTATATAGTTTTCTTTTTCTTGGTAAAAAAAAAAGTAGAAACAAAATCACTATTGGTCCCCCTTTTTCTCTGTATAAAAGTTATCGGTTAAAATACCCAAGTCTCTTTATTCATGCATTTTGCTTAATTTAGTCACTATACTCAAAATCAAAGTAATTTAGTCTTTTTATTTTGAAAATTACTTTAATTTAGTCATTCTCTTTAATTATATCCAATTTTACCATTAAAAGGAATGAAGTCAATGCTGATATTAGGGTTGACGTGACACCACATAATGATGTGGCATGCCATGTGCCACCAACTTAATGACATGGCAATGCCATGTGGTATTAATATAATGACGTGGCACTAACATGCTGACATGTCAGTACCATGCGGTAGCTCAAAAAAATTTCAAACAATTTTTTGTGCCATGTCATAGGGACTAAAATGAATTAAAATATTTAAAAATTATAAATCTTTAAGTAGATAATAGATATACTTATTAATAAGTTAAATATTTAAGTATAAAGATTTATGGTGTTAAACAATATATATAAATACTTTCTTATTTGATTATTTGATATTGGAATATGTACATTAATTTATCTTCTTTGTAAAAATTAAGATTGAATTCTCTTTCTATAAAATATATTTTGAAAAAAATTTCATATCTAATATCAAATTTAGATAAATAACTTGTATTATGTTGAATAAAATAATATAAAAAAATTAAATAATTTTTTATTTATAATAATATAAAAATTTAAATTTATGTGACATAGTTTTTAACTTGAGCTAAACTCAAATTAGCAAAATAGATTAATTTAGTTTTTTCTTTTAAAAAAATGTAAAAGATAAATATGGAGTTGGTGATAATTATAAAAATAATTTTTTATTCTGACTTGCTTAATTTGGACATGGCAAACTTTTTATTACAATCACAAAATTTGAGTTGCTCCACCACTTCAATTTTTTATTTATTTTTATATTTTTATTTTATTTAATATTTCAAGTTACATTTTTTAGGTTGAAATTTCATGAATTAAAGACTGCATTTATAGTTGATAGAGTTAAATATAATTCTAAATATTGGTACAATTTTATTTTATATTACAAATTTTTTGTACATCTAAATTAATAATTTAAATTTAAATTTAAATTTAACAGAATTTGATTGTCGTATTTGAACTTAAATAAAATTATTTTATAAAAACCTTTGAGTAAATTTAAATGGAAGGTAATTTGGGTAAGAGTTGAATAATTTTAAAAAAATCAGTATTTTGTAAATTGTGAAAGTTATAACTAAATTAATTTATTTTCTTAATTTGAGTTCAGCTTTAGTTAAAAATTAAGTTAAATAAATTTTAAAATTTTATACTACTATAAATAAAAAAATTTCTTTAGTCCTTTTATATTATTTAATTATAATATAATGTATATTATTTATCTAAATTTGAGTTTAAGTATGATATTTTTTTTGAAATTTTTTTATAGTAGGAGAATTTAAACTTAATTTTTATAAAAAAGATATATTAGTGTATATATATTCTAAAATCAAATAATCAAGTAAGAAAATATTTATATATATTTTAACACTATAAATCTTTTATACTTAAATATATAGCTTATTAATAAGTATATGTATCATCTATTTAAAAATTTATATTTTTTAATTTTTTTCTAATTTAATCCCTCAATATCTTAATTTTATTCAATTTAATCTTTGTATTATATATTTGTATCTATTTTAGCACCTATGACGTGGCACAATAATTTCTTTTAGAAAGTTTTGATCTGTCATGTGATACTAATAAGTCAGTATGTTAGTATTTTAATATCATCAAATTAGTGCTATATAGTATTGTCACATCATCAAGTTAGTGCTATGTCATCAAAATATATTACGTGCACTAATGTCAATGCTGACCTTATACAAAATTAGATATTATTAGAAAAAGAGATTAAATTGAATTAGTTCTCAAAATCAATTCAATATAAGACTAAGTGTCCGTTTGGCCTAACTTATATTTAACTTATCTACTACTTAAAAGTAGAAGTTGGGCTAAACAAGATTTCGTAAAAAGCTTTATAGAAAAACTTTTTTTTGAAAAAAAATCTTAAAAAAAAGTTAAAAAAAACACTAATTAGGTGCTTTCTCTTTTCTTTTTTTTAAATACTCCAACTTATTAGGAGAGTTATTTTTTTTCAAAAAGATCATTTCTGTAAAAAAATACTCCTTTTTCTGTTCCTATCGATCTCCTTCTTCTTTCTCCCTTGCTGCAAATCATCACTCTAAGATTTTTTTTTATTCTTACAAAAGCTAAGAAAAAAGAAGATTCAAAATTTAAAACTACATTAAGGTATTATTTCTTTTTTTCAATTTTGTTTTTTATTTTTTATCATTTTTTTTAGATTTTGAAAACTCTCTTAATTAGTTGATATTTCTCAGTTTATTATTTGATATGACAATTATGTTATGTTTATTTATTTTAACTTCTTTATGATGTATATAATATTTGATGATTATGATTGAAATAATTAATTAAATAGGTCAATGGTTGTTGAGATAAATTAGATGAAAATTGAAATAATATTTGTTGATTATGGTTGTTAATATAATATTGTTCATGAAAGTGAATTTTATTGGTAAAGACATAAATAGCTAAACATGATTTTCTTGAGTTATTATTATCACTTTGGACTTCTCTTATTCTTTTACGAGTTCTTTTCCATTGTTAAAGTTAGAGATTTAGTAATCGATTCACTGTTTTTTTTATTTTTTATTTTATTTTATTTTTTATTTTATTTATTTATTATTATTTAATAAAAAATTATTTATGAGTTATGTGTTATTTATAAATTATTTGTTAAACTCTTTTTTTATAATTTATTATTAATTATAAACTTTATATTATATAATTTTTTTATTTTTTTAAAAATTTATTTTAAATAGATAAAAGATAAAATTATTTTTTATTTTCAATAAAAAATTTATAATTAACAAAAAATTATTTATTAAATATCTTTTATGATAATTTTAATTAAAGTAGAGTTTATATAAATTATTTTATCAAATAATTTATTTAAAAAAAGTTTATAAAAAATAAATTTATCAAATAATTTTAATTTAATTTTAAAAATTATTATTTTTAATAAAAATTTTATAATAGCTTTTAATAGCCAGACCAAAATGCATTAATGCAAAGACTTTGGACATTTTCACCAAAGTCTTCTGGCCGGCGAACCAATCAAGATCGTCTCTCTTTCTTTCTTTCTCTCCATAGCCAAAATCCGGAAGACAAAGAACCATACATAAAAGGCAAGACCGACCTGCTGTTTCCTTTATCGGAGAACTGAAAAATGGCGGTCGGAAAAGAAGATGTGGAGATTATAAAGCCAAGAACGGACAAAAGGGAATACCGGAGGATCGTCCTTAGGAATTCCCTTCAAGTTCTTCTCGTCAGCGATCCTGATACCGATAAGGCAAAATTATTTGCTACAATTCTGTCTTTCGTCGCAAAAATGTCTGATTTCATTTTTTAATTGTCGTTTTATTTTTCATGTTACAGTGTGCTGCTTCTATGAGTGTGGGTGTTGGTTCCTTCTGTGATCCCGTTGGCCTCGAAGGCCTCGCTCATTTTCTTGGTATTTCTTCGTTCCATTTTAGCCATTGATTTTATCTTCTCAATGTATTTGTGAACTGCCAGGAATTTCTGATCTTTATACTTAAGATTTTGGCAATATGTGACCACACTTAAATAATTCTATTGCCGATAATGTTAGTAAATAAGCTTGTTGATTTGCACCGAGCATTTGGCCAAAGGTAAGTGCATGTATCCCTGGTCCAAAAAAGCTGGGTTCAACGCTCCCTTTCTCCCATATTATAAAAATAAGTTCATGTTATAATTATTATTATTTGCTGTGTATTGATTTTAATGCATTGGTGTTGCTTGCAGAGCACATGCTGTTTTATGCTAGTGAAAAGTATCCTTTGGAGGATAGTTACTCAAAGTACATTACAGAGGTACTACTCATCTTTAATGCAATAGGGTCATTTATTGTTATGTGTGTTTATCTTTAATGTTTATTTGTTTTAATAAAGTTATGTTTCGTATGTTTTAATTACTAACTTACTATGTAGAATTGGGAAATGGAAAAAAAATGTTTTAAAGGGATTAGGGCTTATGGTATCTTTTATCATGCTCACTAAAATTCATCGTCATGTGCATCATACCTAAATAGTTGTGTCACAACAACAACTGAGCCTTTTCTCACTATGTGAAATCGGCTCTGTGGATCATTTATTGGGCTACCATACCCACTACAAAACCTTATTATCAATAAGCACATCAATAATTGTTTTATTCACACAAAATTTTTAAACTGTAAAATTTTAAATATAATGTTTAAAGCATAAATAAATATTTACCTAATGGTAATATCTTTTTGGTCAGAATAGTTTAATAATATTAGCATTAGACATGTTAACATTGATTGGATTAGCAATCTTATAATCAATTTGAAAATCAAATTTGAAAGGATTCATATCAGATGCATATCTTATTTAATAACTCATTTAATGTTAACTCCAATTGAATACAAATGTTAAAGGGATATGCTCATTAAAAAAAGAGGCTTATGGTGAAGTAAATCATTTGTATTACTTGTTTTCAATAATATTCTTTGAAATCAAATTTACATGCTGTTTGTCTTCTTGATTCACAGCATGGAGGGAGCACAAATGCCTTTACAGCTTCTGAGCAGACCAACTATTATTTTGATGTTAACACTGATTGTTTTGAAGAAGCTCTGGACCGGTAGGTGGTGTTTGTTCAATTTTCCTTAGTTGTTATTTTCATCAATGTTCTTGTCGTGTCTGTGAGTTTGGGTGTTTTGCCATCATTTACTCTTCAGGTTCGCACAATTCTTCATCAAACCACTGATGTCAGCTGATGCTACCACAAGGGAAATTAAAGCTGTTGAATCTGGTTTGCTCTTTGGTTCTTGATTTACTTCAGTACAGTGATTCCTCTATTTTAAACCCCAATTAATCAATACATTTCTCTCTCTCTTTCACTCTCTTCCTAGAGAACCAGAAAAACTTACTGTCTGATGCTTGGAGAATGAACCAGGTATTATGTACTTTTTTGTTGAATCACTTTACATCTACAAATCACTTCATTGAAAGTTCCCTATTCCACATGTGTGCTAGTCATGGTTTGGATTCTCTTTGAATACTAATTTGGTGTTTGGCTGGCCTTCACTATGAAACCAGTTATTGTGTAACTGTAATGTGATTGGTTCCTCAAAGCGGTGAGCTGAACTTATGATGGCAAGTGTTCATTCATCCTTTGACATTGATACATGAGAATAATTGCGTATACCTGTCATTGAGGACTTTTCATCAATTTGTGCTTTCCTCAGGTCCTTTTGAGGGTTTAGATCGTATGCATGGATGTCATGGTTTCATTCCTAAGGGTAGTTCCTTAATAAGTGAAAGATATTTCTGATTATTAAATACGCTGGGTCATGGTTCATATTTGAACCATTGTTTGTCACTCTCATACACTAGCCATTTGTAGTGGTTGATTTATACCATCAAAACCCGTCAAGAATTGCTAATTGTTTGAAATGCTAATTGCACTTTTAGAAACTTTCCCATCTTTGCATTGCTTGTTTTCTTGCTTGTAGTTAGTTAGGAGAATTCTTCCCTGGATTATGAGTATTATAGTGTTTAACAATAGGTTCAAATTCATTTTAATTTTGTATTAAGTTGCACTTATATGTTTTGTTTCATTTGTTTAATGTTGTTTGTCAAGTAGTATTCTTCAATGTTGAAGTTTCTAGATAGATTCCTAACTGCTTTTCCTGTTTTAATTTTTCCTTCTATGCAGCTTCAGAAACATCTAAGTTTGGAAAGTCATCCATATAACAAATTCAGCACAGGTCAAAACATTTCCTTATTTGATCTTCCCTCCCTTGTTCCCCTACATCCCCTTCTGTCTCCCCTCTTCTCTTTTATTGAAGATGTGCTACGGTTGAATTTATTTAATTAAGAAGCTATAGGCCATGCATTCTGCTTCATAGGGAGTCAATTAACTTAGTGAATTTGAGAATTAATTATCGAAATCTGAATGAAAAGGATCAACAATAAAAAACCTAATGGTGTATTTTAGTGTTTCAACAGTTCTGATTTTTGCTAAGACTTTCATCTGAATGCCTACTTGTTCTCCTTTTGGACATGTGCTAAGCTTTTCTTGCTCTTTTCTGGATTTCTTGGATGTATCATTAGATTTCAAGTGCTTAATTACTAGGCTCCCTTTTTGAGTACTCTCTTGTGTTTGATTTTACTTCAATATGCAACAATGCGACACTGATATGGAGTTCATTTTTGAGATACTGACGAATCTCTTTTTTTCCCTCTCAGCTAATTTCTTTGGATTTTTGCTTTTTGTTTTTGTTTTTGATTTTCATGGATGACTAGATCTTTTAGATCTCTAATACAGTTTGCCAGTCTTTCTTTTGCATTTTCTTGTGTGTGTTTTGAACTTGTAAAAACAGAAAAACTGATGCTAGTGCATAAATATTCTAAGCATCTATAAATTATTATATTGGTCAGTAACTTGTTATGTGCAGGGAACTGGGAAACTTTGGAAGTTAGACCAAAAGCAAAAGGAGTAGATACAAGGCAAGAGCTCCTTAAGTTCTATGAAGACAATTATTCAGCCAACCTCATGCATCTGGTTGTATATGCAAAAGGTTAATAACTAAGTGTTTTATTAACTTTAAGGGCTATGACTTTAGTGAGCAGAAAAGGAATTTTTGCTATGATTGCTTTTAATCATTAGGAATTGCAATTTCTTTGTTTGGTATTTTCAGAAAGTCTTGATAAAATTCAGAGTCTAGTGGAGGACAAGTTCCAGGAAATTCGAAACTCTGATAGAAGCTGTTTCGTATTTCCTGGTCAGCCTTGCACATCGGAACATCTTCAGGTATATAGTACTGTTACGGTGCCTGGACATAGTCATTGTGTTATGTTTGTCACAATTTTGAACAAAGCAAGGAAGACTTATGCCAAACGATTTAAGGTTCTAAGAGACATTTTTTTTGGCTTTATTTTTCTTTTATTTTAAATGTCAGATTCTTGTCCAAGCTGTTCCAATAAAGCAAGGCCACAAATTAAGGATTATATGGCCGATAACACCAAGCATTCTTCGTTACAAGGAAGAACCATGCAGGTATCTTGGTCACCTCATTGGCCATGAAGGAGAAGGATCTTTGTTTTATGTCTTGAAAACACTAGGTGGGTTGCACATGTTGTTTATATGCTTTAGACAATCAAATTTTGAAAAAAAAAAAAATCTTGGAATGCATGCCTCTAAAACTTAGAATGAGTCCTCTTAAAATCCAGGTAAAATGTAGACATTGCTTTTTGTTAACATATACAAAAGATATTGGCCTTTAGATCTTATATTATAAAGATACCAACTTTTGTCACTGCATTTTGGTTTTCTATATCCTATGCTTTTCTTGTATGGTTCTTTAGATCTTGATATTTTTGGTACCATTTCTCTTCTTTCATTGCATATGCTGCAATAGGATTCACAGTAGATTTAGCTTTTCATTTAAATAGAAATATCAGTTGAAGTTCTGCAAAATAAGTTGCATTGTGAATCCTGTCGTAAAGTCATGCTTTTATATACCGTGGTGCATTGATTGGGAATATTTTGGCAATCTTGCCGAATGATAGTTGTGGTGTATTCTGATTTGGTATTAAGTGTCCTTGCTGCTCTGAATTGTGTCAAATTAGGACCATGGTATTTACTTGAATTTCCCAGTAAATTGTTTAAAATTGAAGTAGCCTTTAGGTATGTCATGATTATCTGAAGACCATGAGACATTTATATTTTGCTAGGGTATATTATATTTTGCTGTTGCTTGGTATTTGGTTGTTTCAGCTTGGAAGAGCAGAAAAGTTAATAAAAGGTGAAGATGGTCCAGAGAAACTAATAAAGTGGACAAGGAAGGACATAGGTGGTAGTTTATAATGAACTTAAAATTTAAAAGATTAAGGAGTTAGAGAGAAGAAAGAATCCAATGAGCCTACTAATTTTGATATGATTATGTGAAAATTGTATAATACCGGCTTAGCAACATTAGACTAAGTTTGCATGTGCATACATTGGCCAATAGGCATCCTTTTATGAAGGCATGCATAAAGTTGTCTTTGTGCATCTTCATATGTTTTGTTATACGTATATGTACATTTATGTGATTATTGTTTATATAGATTAGAAAGACCACTGAAATGCGTATATATATGGACCTTTGTAGGATGGGCTACTAGATTGTCGGCTGGCGAAGGTGATTGGACTTTGGAGTTTTCTTTCTTCAAAGTAGTAATAGATCTTACTGATGCTGGCCATGGTTAGTGCTTATTTGCACCCCCATCATCTCCCTCATCGTAGGATGTCTGATATGTTTAATTGTTGATTTATTTTGCTCTGGTAAATCTAACTAGCATTGTAAATTTTTCCTGGGAAACCATGATATCTTTTAACTTGTGCCTGACTAATATTGTTTTCATTGATTAAATTTCAGATCACATGCAGGATATAGTTGGGTTGCTATTTAAATACATTCAACTGTTGCAGCAGTCTGGTGTTTGTGAATGGATATTTAATGAGGTATGCATTTTAAAACCTGAACAAATTATAGTTGTTTAAGGAGTTATTGACCATTGATGCTGTGACTGCTTAACCTAGACTACAGGAAACTAACTCAAACAAGTTCTGATAAAAAAAAAGTTCTAGTAAGCTAGTGAAGAACCAACTTGGACTCCAAGAAAAATGCCTAACTGCTCGAATAATCTAAACTCAACAGAATTTAGTCCTAGAGCACATAAATTAAGAGATTGCAGTTTTGCCCCATGAAAGTAGCCAAAATTCATAAAATAATAATAATACAACCATTAGACTGGTTTTTCTTTTTTTTTCTTTTCGAGAAATTTCTTCTGTTACAGGTGCTTTAGTAATCGCCAAGGAGCCCTGGAACCTTTAGGTCCCAGGTTCAAGTCCTACCGTATATGGGATTAGTTCAACTTTACCTTGGTTTTTTTTTTTTTTTGGTCTGGGGAGTGAGAAACAGGAAATTTATTGTGCAATTTTCCTGTTTATCATTTTGAATCTCATTGTCAGGTTTTCTTTTCTTCTTAATGTAAAATATACGAAAAGAGTAAGATGACTTGACCAGCTTGCATTGCTATAGGCACATTGGTCAAGATAATTTCTGAATCATGTTTAGATTTTGCACAATGGGTCGTTGTATTTTATGTTTGTCAATCTTAATTAATTTTCCTTTCCTTCCTATGGTTTGATTTTAGTAACAGTTAGTATCTATCAAGTTCTAAATTAATGATTCTATGACATTTTAATTTGTGTATGAAGCTCTCAGCTGTTTGCGAGACAGGATTTCACTATCAGGACAAATTCCGTCCTATTGACTATGTAGTAAAAATTGCATCAAATATGCAGGTAATTTAATTACAATTTAATTACATCCCCCTTCCGCTCTGCCATTTCTCTTTTTCTCCCTCTTTGTATTGCTTGAAACTTTTGTTTAAGTTTTTTACCAGTAGCTTTTTGACATCAATTTCACTCATAGTTAAGTCTATTTGCTTATATTATACCATAAATTTATGCAAAAACTTTTTTAAGATTAGAACTTTTCCCAGAAAGACATGATACTACAACTACTCATTGCATTGCTGCTTTAACTATAATATATGGAAAGCAAGGATTATTTTGTATGCTTGATCAATTGAAATGAAAGCTTGTTTTTCACGTTTGGATATTTGTTGTGTAAAAGAGATAACACGGCCAACATGCAGTGACTAATGCATTTTAGCTGCTTTAAATTCTTTGGATGGCTGTATTACTTGATGGTGAAGACACTTGGAATACCCATCTTTGAATAATGTCACAGTTTTCTACTTTCTGCCACTTGAAAAATGGACTTGAAAAGTCTATTGCCACAACATTTGCAACTTGAGGTGGTCACCTACTAAATCCTAATCTATTTACAAGCATGGTTTCTAATTCAAAATATTTACACATGAAATATCAATTACTACAAGGTTGCTTTGAATAGGGTGTGTATCAAATGCATGTTTGAGTATGTATGTGAAAATATATGAGTAGCTGTAAGTGTGGAACCTAAGGAAGTGTGAGGAACACAGAGGAAACAAACACTACAATTTACTGAAATTTCATTGAAAGTTTATTCGAAGTAAATACATTGCACTTCTTGATTGGATGCGTTGATGAATTTAACCATTTTTTATTCTTCAAGATGAGAACATGGATTTGGGGAAGAACAGAAAAATGGAAAGACAATATAGATAGGTTGATGAAATTGTAGCCACAAAATCCAAAGAATTCAGCTTAGGAAAATTCAAAATTGTGTGTAGCCTCCTTGTTTGGGTGAATGAAAGATTAATAATTTTTCTGGAAAAATTTGCCTTATGGTTCTACTATTTAATACTATTTGGAACTAGTTAGAACTATACAGGTACTATTTGCTAGCATTCGTGATCTGAGAGTTTTATTTCATAGTGCAAAGTTTGCATGACAACTTTTATGTCCTTCAATTCACTGAACATGTTGGCCACCATTTTGCTTTTTTCTCAGCTGAATTCTTTGGATTTTGGACTGTATTTCTTCATATTGTCTCATACGGTATTCTCACTTTTTTTGTTCTTGTCCAAATCCATATTTCTTCTTTTGAAGGATAGCAATGGTGTAATTCATCAATATGTCCAATCAGGTAATGAAACCTGAGCTGCTGGTGTACATACATGGTGTAGAGGGGAAGATGCTGGATTACACTTAGGGCCATTTATTGCATCAGTGAGGGGCAGTTCAGGCAAAAAATTGGCCGCCCTGCAGCTGCCTGCTGTTTGGCTGGCCAGTGAGGTGTGGCTGGGGGCATGTCTAGCAGCAGTGGACCACCTTCCACTAGCGGTTGGGCTATTGGATCCTTGGGGATTTTGTGGCTCAAACAAGCCATTTTTTTTCCCCATTTTTCCCTATTTTATCTTCATTTCTCTTTTTCTTTTCTCTGTTTTGTTCCTCAATATGTAGGATGAAAATGCCCCTAATTTAATATGGCCAAGGGTACAATCGATTAATATATTAAAGTTTTAACAATTAAATTAAAAAATAAATGAAAAAATACACTATAATTAATCAAATAAAAATAGATAATATTATTTTTTTACTTATAAATGTGTCAATATTTATTAATTATACATTAATTATTATTTTAATAAGAATAATTTTATTTATTTTGATTGAATTGTTTATAAGATAAAATGCCACTTAATGTCCTTTAAAGGAAATAAATAATTTTGATAGATGTATTAAATAATTATTAATTTATCACTTGATTGGATAAAATAATTTTTAGTAATTTATTTATTAATTATTTTTATAATTGAAAATGATGTGTCTGTATTTTTTATTGAATAATTTTTCAAAATTTTAAAAATTTCTATATGAAAATAATTTATTTATACACTTTTGAAGTTAATGTCCTCAATGGTCAGTTTTTCTTCTAATCATAGCTTACCTCACTGCCACGTTATTTCTACAAACACATATTGTCTTACTGTTGGTTTCAACCTCACTGCTGCAAGTTCAATCTCACAGTCATTTCTATTTTCAATCTCACTGGAACCAATTTCACCATTATCCCAAACAGGCCCTTAGTCTGGCTTTTCTGTCTAAATAGGAAAATTTTGGATGAAGCAGAGTTGTTGGGATGCTTTTCATGAGATCTAGCCACTAGATTGAAAAATTTTCCCTCTTTCCCTCTTTACAGCACTTATCAATCAAAACTAAATAAATGTTCATAAATGCCCCAATTTTTATGAACTTCTTAGAGGGTTTTCTATGGAAAAGAGCCTTATGATTATTGAGGGATTTCTTGGACTTGCATATCACCATTAGTGATCATTATGTTTTCTCTGATCCTGAATTTGGGTATGTGTATAGGAAGGTGTAGCCATACGTTAGGAGGGCATTTATACACTGCTCTCTGGCTAAAAGGAGTTAGCCATTTTTAATTAAGGAGAGTATTTTTCATTGGTGTGTCAATTTGCAAAATACTTTTGGGTATCCAAGGTTAGTATATGTATATGCTGATTTGGCATTACTTTGCCATAGCCTAGTGGAGATAGTAGGCTTCCTTAGAAGAAGTGTAATGCGATTTGTGAATGATCTAGAAGCAATTAAGGAAATGAACAGAAAGGTTGATAATTCACAATGTTCGAAGGGTGCTCCTGAGTCTCCGTATTTGCAGATAACATTTATTGCATTTGGTGTATCTGTGAAAACTAATGTCGAAGGATTGTTTCAGAAGCAACATCCTCCTCAAGCTCATTTGGTAGCTTACTTGCAAGCTTGTTTAGATCCTCCTCCAGTTCCTTTGAGAGCTTTCTTAAGGAGAATTGCTGATCATTTAAACAGCAAGTATTCAAGCTTTGGCTTTTGGGACTTGCTTTAGATTGTCATTCTATATCTGAATCGCCCTCATGCATAAACTGTTCATTCAGTTAGTGCAATATTCCGTTTATTATTGATGATCTTACATTTGGGCTTAACTAGTTTGATTCTGATTCTTT
This sequence comes from Theobroma umbraticum, assembly GCF_002168275.2. Lineage (NCBI taxonomy): Eukaryota > Viridiplantae > Streptophyta > Magnoliopsida > Malvales > Malvaceae > Theobroma > Theobroma umbraticum. The sequence continues at coordinate 1,600,419 of NW_018397259.1, read as the reverse complement.
TGACATTGATTTTCAGATATATCCTCCAAAAGATTGGCTAGTGGGGTCATCATTGCCTTCGAATTTCAATCCAGACACTATACAAATGATACTAAATGAGCTCTGTCCAGAGAATGTCAGGTATGTGTTTTGAGTGAGGACTAAAATGGGATATATGACCCATTCACTTGTCCCATTAGAGACGTTTAAGCTCTTTTTACCTTTATATCAATGCAAGTATACATCTAATTAACTTGTTTGGCCCTCCTTTTTGAACTAGTATTTAAGTTTTCACAAATGCATCATGCACTATTATTAGTTTGAAGCTCTCAATATTGGTGTTCCTTTTTTTGTTTTTTTTCCCTCTATGTTTGTGTGAATTACAGTGTGCATGTTATTAAACAAATGAACTGCCAAGTTATCAAATGCATTCACTTATTGTAGCTCCTCCAAACAAAGTTGCTATTAAGTTTGTTCTGCTTACAAATAATATCTGGAAGCTTTCAGAAGAATTCTTAGAAATGTTTAAAAAACTTTACTTATTTTTCTGAATTGTAGAAATGGTTTTGTGTCTTGTTAGCTCGAGATAGTTATTGTTGTGCTATGGTATGGTTTATTTCTGATAAGCCCTCTTTCTAACAGAATCTTCTGGGAGTCAAAGAAATTTGAGGGACTGACTGACAAGGTTGAGCCTTGGTATGGAACTGCATATTCCATTGAGAAAGTTACCCCCTCAATAGTTCAGGTCCGTAGTCAGATCTTGCTGATGATAATTAACTAGATCTGTATAATAATAATAATTTCATTTGTCTAAATGATGTACTAGTCATTGATTCCACTAAAAAAAAGGTGCTTGATGGAATCTTTATTTGACTGCAGGAATGGATGTCATTGGCTCCTATGGAAAAGCTGCATTTACCTGCCCCTAATGATTTTATACCAACAGACTTGTCTCTTAAGAGTGCTCAAGAGAAGGTTTGATGGATCTTACAATTTGATTTTATTTTTTTAAAGTTGTCACTTTTTTTTTTTAATTTCCTTTTGTAGTTATTCTGACTTCTCATGCGATTAACCTTTGGAACAGGTCAAGTTTCCAGTTTTGTTGAGAAAGTCATCATATTCAAAATTATGGTACAAGCCTGACACAATGTTCTCCACTCCTAAGGCATATGTTAAGATAGACTTCAACTGCCCATATGCTAGCAACTCTCCTGAAGCTGAAGTTCTTGCAGATATTTTTGCACGGTTATTGATGGATTACTTGAATGAATATGGTATGATAAATTTCATATCCTTTTTCGATAATGGTGTAATGTGATTATGCAGTACTCAGATTATAAGGCGGTAGCCTTCAAATGTATAATTCTACTCGCCCCTCCTTCCCCAGTTCCTTTTCTCTTTGCTTGAGCTTTCTATATCAAAAGCTATCTGTAGTGACTTTAGATTATTCTTACCATTCGAGTATGATTGTCTCCTTTACTGATGCCTTGTTTTATCTTATGTGCTTCAGCTTACTATGCTCAGGTTGCTGGTCTTTATTACAGCATAAGCGACCTAAATAGTGGTTTTGAGGTACTTCTTCCTTTTTTCTCTTGTGGCATTTATGTGATTCCATCTGATAATGTGTGCATTTGACCTAAATATGAATTGTCTATGGATAAGGTAATGAATTATAATTATATATACTAACACATATAGATTATCTTCATTATAATAAGGATAAAATGAGAGATGGGATTTAGATTTGTATGACCAGAATTTAGAGGTGGGATTGCATGTTTCATGGTTAAAGCTTCATGTCACTTGAGTTTGGGAAATTTCTGCCTAAGGAGAATTACAAGGGTCATTCAGACAAGTGCCTCACCTGATTCATGACTCTCCATATTGAATTGGCTGGCTGGGTCTGTCCTAATAACTTTGATCGTAAATTAGATCATGTTGATGCTCATTAAAGCTTCTAAATTTTGTCTTCAACAGTATGATCCTGCTTGTTATCTAGCATTTAGACAATTTTGTTTTTGTTTGTTTTTGGCATAAAAAACAAAAAGAAAACAAGAAATGAAAAAGAAGCAAAATTGTCTGAGTGCTAGAAGGTAATTGGGATAATTGGATTACAAATTCAAGGAAAAGCCTCTCTGAAGCATAATTGAAAGGAACTCTGAAAAGGGCAAGAATTGATTAAAATAGGGTATCCTCTCTGAAGCATTGTTTCAAGGAACTTACCCCCTATGCTGCTTGACTCTATCGGTGGATTATTTATTCGTTTGGTGGATGCACTTTTAACATATTGCTGTTGAGAAGGTAACTAAAGTGTGTGAAATGTATAATCTTTTGAGAATGATAAAGAATTTACTTACACTGGCAGACTCTAAATTCTGCCTTACTGTCGCACCAATCTGTAGTTTGCCTTCTCTTAAGTTAGATTAAAGTTAGAATTGGCTGGAAATATTCTACACTGATGATATGCATGCTCTAAATACTTACCTTAGTTGAAAAGATCCAAGAAGGAAAATAAACAGTCTTTTGTGGTAATCATTTTCTTTTTCTTTCTTTCTATATGTGTATCTGCACTTATCAGAGTAGTTATATGGCATTAATCATATCTTTCATTTCTTAATTAGATGGTATCTTTTAATTTGTTTTGTTCTTTTAGGTTACATTGTTTGGTTATAATCACAAGTTGAGGATCTTGCTGGAAACTGTAGTCGATAAAATTGCGAAATTTGAAGTGAAACCTGACAGGTTTTCGGTAATCAAGGTAATGATTAAAAGACTATATAAATTGCTACTTAAGCTTCGGAGATAAACAACTTCCTTTTGGTGTCAGTATGCCATTGTCTCTGGTCTGCTCTTTTCATTTGTGTTTCTTGAGCAGGTGTTACTTATTGACTAATATAATAATACAAAGGTAATGACTGAGGTTTGTTATGCCTAGAGGTTCACTACTTCAAGTGTTTTAGATATTGCAACCTTTTATTTTTCCTCCTTAAAATTGCCACTAACATCAAATTGCTTGGTCCAGGTGAGTGTATTTCTTTTTCTGATCTTCTGGAATTAGTTATGTATTTGTTTGGTTGTTTTATGAGACCTCATAATTTTGGGCCCTTGTTATTTGAGCTCTTAATCACCTGAACTTTACATATAGTGTTAAAGTCCTGTGATTATTATGCAATCTTTTCATCCGTTGTTTTATTACAGTGTCACATCTAAATGCAGTAGTCCGAAAAAGAATTTTTCTCCACAGTTATGCTAAGTGTACCATATAGATTGTCATGTGCAAAGTTATTAAAAAGTTAAATTATCATGATACACCAAGATATCACTTTTAGAGTTTCAAAGTACATTTCTATTATTGTAGTATAGGCTTAGTTTTTGTGCAATAATTTCAAAGGCATAATACCTAAAAAAGCCCCTTAATCATTTTAAGAAAATTAAAATAAGCCTTAGAGTCCAGTTGGTAAATGGAAAATAACTTGCTGAAGGGAAATTTTTTTTGTGTCAAGTATTTTAGAGGAAAATTTAATGTTTTCTGTTGTTTGGATAAACTGTCGAAACATGATCTATTAATTGGATCATCTTGTGGAAAATAATTTCCACCATCGCTAGTGGAGTTATTTGAGTGTTTTTTTTTTTTTGGAAACGTGAGTTATTTGGGTGTTAAATTGATAAATAGGAGTTGATTGGGTTAATTGGTTCACATTAAAATTAAGAATGGAAATAAAAAAGGGGAAAATCAATAATAATATTTTCTAAAGCATTTAACCACATATTGTAATGATAGTAAGCATTAATTTTCAAAAAAATTTCCATGTCATTGAAATATCAAATATTCATCAATTGTGTAAAACATTCAAAACCTATATTTATAAATGTGTATTCATTAAATGACGATAATTGAAATATTTTTTGTTATAATTTTTAGTAATATTTATTCAATTTATAAATAAAATATTAATTACATTGAATGATTTCATTAAAAAATATTTTTTTAATTTTTACGGTATCGAATAATTTAAATATTAATATTTTAAGTTAAAAATTTGTTAAATTTAAATTAATATTTTACTTTTTTAATTTTTTAGTTAAATATTAATATTCATTAAACATATACTACTAGACTTAGTAAAAACATTTCTTTTGTTCTCCGAAACATGTCTTATGCCTTTCAAGGGTGTAAGACATTTTACATGATCAATGGGTGTTTTTCCTATTGACCTGTAAAATGTTGTACATTTAGAATAAATTTTCCATCTTCCAAATAAACACAAGTCTTGAAAACATTTTCTAAAAAATATTTTACGTCAAAACAGCCGGACCTTTTTTTTTCTTTTTTGCATTTAATCAAACCATGATATTTTTATTTTGGATCAAAATAAGCCCTTATAGCCAACAGTTGACTATTGTTAGGCAAAATGACACTTGTCATTTTATGCCTCCATGGTCTGGATGTGACATGTTGACTTGTCATAGTTGAGACTGATGTCGAGATGTGGCAGTCTCACCCTACACTATGACAAGTCACCATACCATGTTAGTGCCACTTCAGCATAAAACGATAGATATCAAAATACGAATGGCAATTAGTAAATTGTTAGCCATGACGGTTTATTTGATCCAAAATTAAAGTATAGGGTTACAAGGGCTTGTTTGAAAGTAATAAAAGAACAAGGGTTTATTTGAATTTTTTTGAATAGTTCAAGGGTTTTTTTAAAGTATTATGCTTATAAGATGCTAATTTTGTAACACTGGTGCTTGGGTCCATATCAAAAGCAATAGCTAACTGGAAGAGGCTCTATATTTGGCTCTTATACCACTAGGCTTGATTTATGCAAGAGATGTGAGATTCTTATGCCATCAGTGAAAAGGTAATAAAAACAATGCAGTGTGAGTAGCCAAGCAAAGGGCTTTCAATCTCCACTGGCCAGTATTGCTAAATTTTGATTGGGTTAGGAGGGTAGAATATCCTTTGACAACAATATCCTGATGACTAGATATTGGCAATCTAATTATGGATATTTATGTAACTTTTACATATACTAGTTAAGTGAAGCTAACTTTAATTGGGGCCCAAATGAAGGGCCTTTATAAACTTGCCTCTGAAGGGAGGGTGGGTTGTCATAAGGTCCTCTTGTAGCACCTATAGCCTGTGCTGTAAAACAAACAATTTTAACTGTTTGTTTCTCACATTCAAAAATCAAGGTCAGATGAACATATGATCCGTGGCATGGCACATGTTAGAGAAGTGTTCATCCATAAATAATCAATTCCCTTTAGTTTTGGAAGGAAAAAGAACAACCTTAAGATTTTGTGTAGTCTGATAAAATGTTGGTTTGGCAGCCTGGCTGTCTTCTCTCTGTTGAAGTAAAATCTGCATCACTGAAAATGAGTAAACAGAGGTTCTGGGCATTTACCTATGGTCAACTTGCTAATGTAAGTCATTGGATGAGACAAATCTTTTTAGTTAAACCATTTTATGTGGATTGAATTTATTGGTTCATCAATAGAGCATGTGATTAGAAATTTATTTATTACGTTAATCAATATGTTTGTTAATAACCTTCTATTCTGCCCTTCGTATTCTTTCTTTGTTTTTATTAGGAAATGGTAATGAAGGACTATCAAAATCTCAAGTTTCAGCAACCCTATCAACAGGCTATGTACTATTGCTCATTAATACTAAAGGACCAGACAAGGCCTTGGATGGAACAACTTGAAGTTTTACCTCATCTTAATGCAGAAGACCTTGCAAAATTTGCTCCCATGATGCTCTCAAAGGCCTTTCTGGAGTGTTACATAGCAGGTTTGTCATATGTGCCTTCCTTCTCCATCCCAGTCACTTTTTTGTTGCATCTAGTCATACTTGCTAGGTTCTAAATATTCTCACCCTTTTGTTTTATTTTAATTTATTTCTCCCATAGGAAACATCGAACAGGAGGAAGCAGAGTCAATGATTCAGCGTGTTGAGGATGTTTTCTTTAAGGGTTCAAACCCTATATGCCAGCCATTGTTTCTGTCCCAGCATCTAACAAATAGAGTTGTCAAGCTTGAAAGAGGCATGAATTACTTCCACTCTAAGGAAGGCCTTAATCCTAGTGATGAGAATTCTGCTTTAGTCCACTATATTCAGGTAATTGTGGTTTGTCTGGAGAATATAAAATTTTTGGTCATTTTATCTGGAATGCATTTACCCATTAGGATCTTGTATTATATTGCTCCCAATGAGTTTTATCTAGACATAATTGCCCTGAATTTTAATATCTAAATAGCGGGCAGTCTTTTGAGCTGTTATGTTGATGCTGAGATATCCACAGCTTTGCATTTACTTGTGAAAGATCTCTTTTCCCATTGCTGCCATGAACCGTGGATGTAGGTGTGAATTTTGAAATGTCTGGATAGCGTTAATTACCTAAACTTTTTCTGCTATCTGACTTTATATATGTAAAACTCTTCCTTGGTTTGAATTTTAGGTGTTAGCCTCGATCATGAACTCCATTAAGTATCTGTAGAAAAAATGCCATACGATCTTATTAATCAAAGGCTCCATTGTTCATAATCTAATCATGTTGGATTTTCCAATATATTCTCAGATATCATTTCAGGTCCTCTTTGACTGTAGTACTCATTAATCTTGACATGCATTCATCCTTTACATGTTGAAATTTAGCTGATGCTTTCTCCATTTGGGGCATGCATTATTTTGCTTAGGCTACTTTTGTTAATAAAAAATGATTTAAGGGGAATTATTTCTTATGTTTGGTCTGACATATGAAGATTCAAATATTTTCAGGATCAATAAACAAAATTACAATGTAATTAATTGTTCAATAACATTTAGACATTTTTCTGGAGTGAATGTTAAAATACTGTCCATGTGGGCAACCATGGCCATTTGTCAGGAATTGTTGTCTGTTATTACCACCTTCAAAAATGGCAACCATCAACTACATTTGTTCATTGATCATCTATCTTTTAGCATTGCCCATTATTGCTTCTGGCAAGCAACTTTCATCAATCATTTTATCATCCATAATGAGAATGATGTACATTTAGTTTTTAATGATGCCAAATACCAAAATATAACCTATTTGTACCATTTTCATTAAGTATTTCCCAATAAGAACACATTTGGTGTAAAACAATTGGAGCCTGACTTTGGACACCTATTACCTTGTCCATGAAGGAGTATGTCATTGATGTTTAGGTTTTTCATGTTTATGAAGATAAATTTTCTTGATCAAGAGTCAAAATGTTATGTCACTCATTGATTCAACTCAACCTGTTATATCCTTCAATTTTGCCTGAGACCAACACCCGAGCATTTGGCTTATTAGTTGGTGCATTATCCCCCTGCCTAAAGAGCAGGGTTCGAATCCCCTCTCCCCCAATTATAAAAAAAAAAAAAATTCCTGAGACCAAGGGCTGGATATGAAATTAAAAATCTTGTACCTGTATGTTTTTTAGTTGACTCCTTTGATGGTGCCAAATTTTGTAACATTGTTTTGGATTTATGTCAATAAAACCCATGGCTCTGCAAGGAGCAAATTTCTGTTGAATAAACAAGGGTAAATGTCACCTACACCCCTAGTGATTTCAACTTATCCATGTGGCACCTTGTGGTTTCTTTTTTCTCAATTAGCACCCCATCGATACCTTTTTTCTCAATTAGCATCTTGTGAATAATTTCTGTTCTCACAGGGGTTTTAGCTGTTAATTTTCCAATATTATGAAAACATCCTCAATTCAAAGTTAGTTTGTTTGTTCACACATTAGGGTGTTTTTGTAATTTTACTGAGCAAAATTAACAGCCTAACCCTTTGTGACAACGTAAGTTATCCACAAGGTGCTAATTAAGAAGAAAGATATCTATAGGGTGCTATTTGGGAAAAAGGAAACCGTAGGGTGTCATGGGGAAAAGATTGAAACTACAAGAGGTGTAGGTGGAGTTTACCTGATGAACAAAGATATGTCCATATTATGTGGAAATGACATTGACCATCCTTGGAGCATCACATGATTTTGTGGAGGATAATTTGCTTTAAGCATCTGGTGAAAGACTTTTGTCTATATATAATGGGCATGAAACATATGTTGGGACATTAACTTTGTCTGTGTCCATCAGACACTGTAACACAATGATTTTAGGCAGTTTACATTAATACAACTACCACTGTCTGGCCTAATACTTGAAATGTTAAGATGAAAATGTGGAATTTATATGTTTCACCCACTTGGTTGTGGAGGGTATCTTCCACTTCCTGAACTCTTTCCTCGAGGTGGGAGAGCTTGAAATAAAGCATGTTACTGAAAGTATCAATTTAACCTCACAAATAAATTTTTGCAATTGATTTGATGTTTAGAAAACTTAGAAAATTATACATGATTCTAAAGATGATTTTCATTCACCCAATGCAAAACTGTCTTCAAACTTATTTACTTGTTTTTATTTTAGAATTTTGTAGAATGTGAAAGGTTCTTGTTGTCCAAATATCTATGGAGTGTTCTGGTTGCATTTTATGGCCATCTCTGAATGAAATAGTTGTGTGTGTGTGTGTATGTATATGAATGAAAGGATGTCTATGGCTTGAAGTGGATCCTGCTCTTGAGAGGTGAAGGATCCTAAAAGAACTGATCCAAAGATTAACATTCATTACCATGACATAGTTATTACCTTTTACTCCTTTTTGACTGATAAGGTTGCGGAAAGATGGACAACATTTCCGTATGATTCTGCTTTGCTTAAGTTCTTGTATCAGTTTTGGAGTCATATGCCCCTTGAAATTACGCAATTCTGACGTGAATCATGTTTGAATGGCTAGGTTCATAGGGATGATTTTATATTGAATGTGAAACTTCAACTCTTTGTCCTTATTGCAAAGCAACCTGCCTTCCATCAGCTTCGATCTATTGAGCAACTGGGGTACATTACTGTCCTCATGCAGAGGTATGAGAAAAACTGTTGTCCCTTAATATTATGCTTGCATTTTCTGCAACATTTTAAGGTCTTGAATTGTCTTTCATTAGGAATGATTCTGGAATTCGTGGGGTGCAATTCATTATCCAATCTACAGTAAAGGTGCATTTCATGGTTCTCGTTTTTGTATTTACTTATTGCCTTTTCACTTCAACTCTAAAACACGGTCTCTCTTAACAGGGTCCAGGACGTATTGATTTGAGAGTTGAGGCATTCCTCAAAATGTTTGAGAGTAAACTGTATGAGATGACAAATGATGAATTTAAGGTAAGATGGGGAGTTCTGCCGGTGGAAGTAATTCTTTTCTGTGTGTTTTTGTGGATTTTTTTTTTAACTTGTGTGACAAAGGTCCAAGGTAATTTATTCATGAGATTGTTTGATATAGCATCAGCAGCTTGTTTAGATAATTCCATCTTCTTTGGAAACCCAAGGCTAAATTCTAGGGTTCTTCATCAACAAAGTTTCTCTCATTAAAGTAATTTATGGATTTAATTTAGTTTTGGTCTGTTGGGGTTTTTTGTCATTTTTGTTTTGCTGGTATGGATCTTTGTCGTGGTCCATTGGGTCTTATTTTGGGTTGCTTAGAGATATTAGGTTTTTAAAGTAGTGTTTAGTAGTTTATATTATTTGAGTCTTTTCTGTAATTTTAATGATTTTAGAATCTTAGTTCCAGTAGGATAAGTTAGTCTTTTTCCTAGTTATATCTTTTAATTGCTACTCAAGATTTTAGTTATTGAGAGTTTCTGGAGAAGTTGTAATTGAGTGATCTGTAATCTCCTTTCTTCTTTCTTCTTTCCATCTCTACTCTACAGTGCTTCAGGTTACTCTTCCTTGCACAAGAACAGCACCTCTAAAACTTATTTTCTTCTAATTCCACTGTTGCCAGAAACTTCCACCAATCTTTCCCCAGGCATGCTCCAGCCCTAGTTGGAAATCCAATCTCAATTGATTCATTCCCTGATTGATTATCAAATCTTAATTCAAATTATAGGTGTAAAACCTAAAATCCCTAGTTTTCTAGCCACCGCACCATGAACCCTAAGTAGGAAAACTTCCCCAAATGTGCCCTACGCTATTGTTTCTCTAGTCGTAAGGTAAGAGCACGGCTTCATGTTTTCTGCTGTGTCATAGTTTGTACTAGAATGCCAATGGTTGATTGCTTGAAAATGCAAATCTGCTGGATGGTATGCATGGTTGAGTTCTAATATATATAGTCATTCATTTTGAAATTGAAAAAGAAAATCTTGCTGCCAGAGTAAACATGGGCATTTATTGTAGTCAAAATATTGTTGGTTATTTCATGGTTTGATAACCTGTTCGTATTATGCTTCTTAGTTACCTTTCTTTGGTACATTTACAACTTTGATATCAACGCAGGCTGTTTTGTATATCATGTTGGTAAATTATCTATTATGGGTAGAATATCTTTACATCTCGTTGACAATTCAGCTGCATAGCATTTGGAAAATCATCTGCCTAATGATCTCTTAGTTGAATGCCCTTTATGCATTTGGTAGATGAAGGAATTTCAGACTAATTATTCCAATAATTTTGTTAAGCATTTGATGCAGATTCCATGTGCATGACTTTTGAGTGTGGGTTGGGTGTGTAATTCTTGCATTTGTTTTCTATTCAAGATTTTATTATCCAACTCTAAGGTGTGTGTATGATTGTGTGCATTTGTGGTTGGCTGTGAGTGAGTTTGTCCTTTAATAGTATAACAGCCGCCAACTTGTTACGCAGAGCAATATAAATGCATTGATTGATATGAAGCTTGAGAAGCACAAGAATTTAAGGGAAGAATCTCAATTTTACTGGCGAGAGATCAGTGATGGGACGCTCAAGTTTGATAGGAGAGAAGCTGAGGTATGTAGATCAAACTGATATGTACTTGGGCTAAGAAAAAAGAGTAATTTTTTTGCGGACTCTGTTAAATGAAATACATCTACATTTTATTTTGACTTAATGTAATACTACATTTTAATTGAACTGTTCATCGAAATTGAATGTTTTAGTTTGATCTGAATAGTTTATGTCATTAAATAGTTGATCTTTACCATCTTTATTCAAACAGGTTGCAGCGTTAAGGCAGCTTACACATCAAGAATTGATAGATTTTTTCAATGAAAACATAAAAGTTGGTGCAACTCGAAAGAAGACACTTAGTGTGCGTGTGTACGGGAACCAACATTTGTCTGAAATCAACTCAGATAAAAGTGAGCCAGTTCAACCGCACATCATCCAAATTGATGATATCTTCAGTTTTAGAAGATCACAACCACTTTATGGTTCATTTAGAGGCGGCTTTATGAAGCTGTAGGCTGGAAGACGAGGGGAGAGGGGAGATGGAGTTCAAGCTCATCCCTCTTCGTAAAACAAATTGTTCAGTGATGTACAAAATTTAGGCAAGCATGCCATGGAAACAAACAGGATAATGTAGGGTCACTGACAAACCTTCTTACAGTTAGTTTTTCATGGATTGAGGCATTGTTCTACATAGGAGAAAAGCAGCAAATGGTACATTGGTTCCTCTTCTGATATATACTGTTTTAATCCTGCCTAGGTACAAACAAACAAAAAGAATGTCTAGGTAGAGAAATGGAGTTGCAGTCATTTGTATATGGAAAGAATAAAACTTGTGGTGTGGAATATATTTGATAGAATGAAAGTGGGTAGGATTGTCCGTATTTGCTCATGATTTCAGTCTTAAAATTGGTTGTGGTTTAGATCCAAGGAGTTCGAGTGTTGTACCCAATCCATGCATAAAGTGGTTTACCCTTCTTTTAATAGAAACTTTACCAAACTCAAATGTTTTTAATAGAAAGAAAACAACTTTTAAAGTTCCCATATAGAGATTATGAACTTTATTTATTGGCCATTATTATTTGGTGAGTGATTGATCTAGTTTACCCAATGAGTTAGTGAAGAAGGATTACAATGTTATGACACTATTTGGACAAAGAGTAGTCAAACACCCATAAGATATGGAAACCATACTCGCACAGACTCTACTTGTCCCTCCTCCTCCTCTTTTCACTTTCATGTACTTAGGAAAACTAGTCTCTAACTATGACTTCTTCTACGAGATTGCTCACATACCTTTACTAAATTCATACGAAGCCTTTTAAAAAAACCCTCTACCTTTTTCCCTTCGTCCATAAAGAGATTAATATCTCCAAAAACCCAAAATCCAAAAGAACACATACTCTCCACAAGGTTTGACTAGTTTATACTTAAGATTCCTCCAAAGTTTCCAGTTAAGTAAGTGGTTAAAGTAAGGATACACCCACATCCATTTTGGAGTAGTAAGATTACAACGGCATCAAAGGACGATCAGTGTTCTCTAAAATTGCCTTGTTAGACTCCAGACACTTCAAAGTATGAACATGCTTGTATAGATATTGCTAAAACCTCTCTCGACTCAAGACCAATCTCTATGACTTTCAAAAGCACTGAAAGTTCAGATCTAAATTGTTAAGAGCAAGAATTATCAGCCAAACACATGAAGCCATTCTACACTGCCAGATGGTGTATAGAGTCCAAGATCATGCAATCTACGACTCTATCCCACACAAGAATGCGATCTCTTTTGTCAAGTTCGATGCCCAGACAAACACAGCCACATGCGTCCATGTACCCAAAGCAGTCACAAAAGAACAGATTATCTCTCAACGAACCATTGGAAAGTTTGACTGTTATGTTTGTTATTCTCAACGAACAGATGAGCCAAACTAATCTAAAACCTGCACTCAGCATCTTCCTCCTTTAAAGCCTAGAAAAAAAGAAAAGCTAATGTCTTGCTCTGCAGTAGGACTTGCGTGTATCCAAAGGAAAAGAAAAAACACCTTGACCCAGCTACCTCAACTTGAATTTACATCCTATGAGACAAAATTCCCTCAGATTGTGATGAAAGTGGAAATCAAAAGAAAGCCTCAGCAGCTAAAGTAGTTTTGAACTAGGAAACTCATAATGCAAATCTTATTAAGGATTGAAAATAAGATAGATCAAGTTAGTGGATATTTTGACCAACACCTCATAAATCTCCAAAATTTTATTTTACAGATCTAGCAAAGACTTGTCATTCTTGATCTAGAAATCTGACAAATCATTGTCACGTGATAAGGCTATACATAAGCTATAACTGATAGAGAAGCTGAAATGAAGTCACTAAAGGTTCAACTTTCATATCTTCAAAGACAAGTCCCCCAAAAACTACTACAACCACATTCCTCCGTCACAATTAATAACCATAATACCCTTCCTTCCATGTAACTCTACACCTCCACACTCCTTTTCCACCAAAAACACCGTCAACATTAGCACTGACCTTTGTAACACTTGCACCAACCTTCTTGACACAGTTGCAACTAAATGAAAAATAGGACTAGAGATGAATAGTCTTCCACTCAAAGATATCCACAAAATCATGTTGAAAGCCTTTGACAAGATCCGTCATGAGCACAAGTACATTGCCAAAGGAGTCCAAAATTTCAAGAAGCTCAATGCTCAATATGCTTTACCGTTAGGACTACAAATCAAATACTCATTCACACATTCCTCCTGTCTCTGCAAATTCGAAAAAAGAATTCACTTCAGAAGACCTCTCAAAAAATACAATTGCTCACCATACTTAAACCAGCTTATTATGAGGACTAATAAGTTTCCAAGAAGAAAAAAATTCAAAAGCTTCGATTATGGAAGAAAAAAAGTGAAACTAGACAACAAGCCATCAAAATGCTTCATCTTCGAAAAATTAAGACACTATACAAAGCAATGTCGTAGATTAGACAAGAAATCCATCCAGATGATGTAATAAATTGTGAGCACTTCAAGTCTCAATCTATCTAACGATGATGATCTTCAATCCGTGTTCTCACTTGACGATGAACAGAGTTACTAGACCCTGTTTGTAATAACTGAGTTTTTCCCAAGTGTCTCTATCACACAAAGGATACTAGGTTCCTCTTTACCACATAAGGACTTAGCCATTGGATTTGATATTCTATCTAGTAAGCCAGTTCTTAAGCTTAACTACAAAGATCTCAAGTGTAGACAGTTCTTCCAAACATAGAGACTCCTGACAAACCTGTTCACAATCACTTTGCATTCGGCCCAGTTCGAAGATATCAGAAAGAAGTTAATCTTAACTTCTTGTGTTGACAGTTATGCAAGTTCTTTCCTTAAATGTCCAAATCCACTATTGAAAAACTTAGAGATTTTCATCACTCTGTCGTTCGAAAAAGAAGAATTAGTGAACCCAGTAAACGCTTGCTGTTCGAGTATAAACCCAGACCATCTCAAGCTAGCCACTGAAGACACTGTTCACAACTCCAAGACCAAGGCTTAATTAAGCCCACAACCTTCTTATGGGCGCACAACGCCTTCTATGCTAATAAATGCTTTCAGCAAGTAAGTGGTAAGTTAAGATTGGTCATTAATTACAGGCCACTAAACTTGTTCTTTGTTAATGACAAGTTCTCGCTCCCCAATAGAAAAACATTGTTCTCAAACTTGCCCAATGCTCAGGTATTCTCCAAGTTTGACTTGAAAGCAATATTTTCACAACTTTGAATATCTCAGTCAAAAAGATACAAAGTAGTGTTTTACATCCCCAACACAATTTTCAATGGATGATTATGCCCTTTGGTTTGAAGACAACTCTGTCATTATTCCAAAAAGCTATGAAAAAGATATTCAATTCAATATTAAATAATGCACTAATCTATATTAATGATATCTTATTATTTTCTCTCGACGAGACAAGTCACAAGCAACTTTTAGAAAAATTCCAAAGCATCGTCTAGCATTACGAGAAAATGTTGTGCAAGAAAAAGATTACATTAAGTGCTATAAAAACCAACTTCCTCGTTATGCACCTCAAAGATGGAAAGTACATCGCGTAGCCACATATAGGCCAAGAACTCCAATCATCTAGATCCAATCACAAAAAAGAAAGTGCAACAATTCCTTGAAATTGTAAACTCTACAAGAAATTTCATTGTAAATCGTACGAAGATTACAAGTCCATTTACGCAATTATTGAAGAAAGACTCACCAAAATAATGGACAAGGAAACAGTTGAAAGTTGTACGGATGGTTGTCAATGTGTTGCCCGGTCACCTTCCAATGTGTTGTCACGTTATCCAATTCTCAAGACGAACAAATCCAATGCTTACATCACAAGGCATGGATGGTGATGACATGGTTGGTATCAAGGTGAGTTAGCGAAAGTCGGATGGTGAAACAGACAAAGAAGGGATAATTATGGATGGTGATGATTGATTGGTATCAAGCATCAAACAGTGGAGTTGCAATCCAAATAAAGCTGGGTTGAAAAGTGCCTTAAAAGGGGAACTAAGGTGAAAAAGAGAGACACAGGGTTTGTCTTTCGAGAAAGTAAGGATGAAACTAAGAAAAGTGTATAAGAAAAGAAAAAGTTCAAAAGAAAAGAAGTTTAAATTTTAATAAAGAGAAAATGATGGAAAAGGCCAAAGGAAGGAGTTTAAGGGGGACGAGATTATGACGGTCCAAAATAGAGTGGTGGCCTTCATGTTGAGTTTGTTGGATTAACTATGGACCAAGTTCAAGAAAAAAACAAGCTTAAAATGTTGAATATGGGGGGAAAAGTTGTAAAATAAGTTAGAGTGAAGGGATTCCAGGGGTTTCAGTTTATGATAGGTTTTTTGATGAAGGAGGTTAAGCTCTAAGGACCATTATGCAGGAAGAAAATAGCTTAAGAATCAAAAGTAAGTGCAGATTAGAAGATGGGTTAATATAAAGTAGAGAAAAGAGGGAGACTAAAAGGGATAAGGTTGAACTGAAAGGTATTAGAGCACTCAAAATTGAAGAAAGAAGTGTATGAGAAAGGGAAAACAGAGAAAAGGTCGACCATTCATGGAAAAAAGTAAAGGTATCAAGGCAAATGGTCAAAGCTTAGATGAATGGGGTGATTGAAGGGTGGAAGAAATTGAGGTATTAAGGGGAAGCTCTATAAGATAAAGGTGGAAAAACTTAGGGTTATCAATATTGGAGGATATGGTGTTAAAGGATTGCATTAGAAGCAAGAAGAGGGAAAAAAAATAAGCAAGTCGAAGCTCCAAATAAAAAAATCAGTATTGGAAGGAAAGAGAGTAAAATTAGGAAACCAGTTTGAAGGCCAAGTCAAAAATAGGGAACTAAAAGGAACAAATAACAGGAAGACAAAGACGAAGGAACTAGATAGGGATCATAGTTAGTGTGAGTAGAGTGGAGAAACTTAGAGAGAAAAGGGTAGAGAAAATTCTGTTTTAAAGGAGGATTTAGAGCAGAAAAGTCGATTGAATGAAAATAGGGAGACAAAAAAGAAGTTAAGGAGAATAATGAAGGAAAAAAAAAGATAGTACAATGAGTAATTGGGATGATGAGGTCATTATGTGGAGGGAATCTTTAACAACCATGGATGTGAATAGCAACCTTGGTTTGGAATTTATGGCGATAAAGGACAAAAGTTATCAAGGCTTTTGCTAATCAGGCAAGTGATGAGGATATTCGATAGGATTGAGATAGTGACGAGGTGATGACTGTAGTTATGTGAGTTTTGTCTTTTTCTATAATTCTTTTAACTTGGAACCTTAGAAGGATAGGTAAAAGGAAAAAAAAAAGAGCATTAAAGAGGTTAATCAAGAAAAACAAACCAAACATGGTTTTTATTCAAGAGTCAAAATTGAAGACTATATCCAATGGCTTGCTTGAAAGGTTATGGCTTAAAGAACAGGTGTGCAGCAAGGCAATGGCTGCTAAATGGAGATCTAGGGGATTAATCATTCTATGGCAAGATAACTATTTTAATGTGAAGGAAAGCATTTTGCACAAAAACTACATTATGTTGATAGGAGAGCTAAGGAACAAGAATGTTAAATGCGGCTTTGACAATGTTTACACTCCTAATGATGATGGAGAACGTAGTGCTATCTGGGAAGAAATTATATATATATTGTGGGGGCTTCAAGCATTATGTGGATCTTTGGTGGTGATTTTAGTGTTATGAGAATAGAAGAATAAATGATTGGTAAGGGTGATTTAGGCAGGGTTGTGAAAGCTTTTGATGATTTTATTAATGAAGCTGGGCTTACGGATCTTCCTATGGTGGGTAAAAAATATAATTAAAATAATAACAGAGAAGAGCCGTCTTTCAATTGACTTAATCACTTCCTTGTTTATATTGAAGTGCTAGAAATGGAGAAAAAACTACTCCAAAAATGTTTACCAACATCAATTTTATATAACAACTTGTTTTTATTAGAGTCGAGGCTAATGGATTGGGAGCCATAACTGTTTAAATTTTTTAATTATCGGATGAAAGAGATGAGTTTCATTCAGTTGTTAAAAGCATTGGGAACTTCAAGGGAATGGCATTAGAGATGATTATGGTCTATGGAGGAAACTTAAAGCTTTAAAGATAGTGTTGAAAGGGTGGCAGAAAAGAGTTTTTGGTAGTGTGCTGGAAAAAATAAGCAAATTGAAAACTGAACTAGAGAACGTTAATGAAAAAATGCAAGAAGAGGAAAGGTGTGCTACTCTGCATCAAAAGGCCGTGGCTAAAAGAGCTAAGTTGTGGGAGCTTTATAGGAGGGAGGAAAGAAAGTGGCAATAGAAAGCTAGAGTAAGATGGATGGTGGATAATGATTGAAACACCAAGTACTTTTATGCAATGGCCTCAACTGCGAGGAGAAACAATCTGATCCAACAATTGAAGGTAAAGGGAAATGTATTAAGAAGGTTATTGACGATCATTATGTTAAGTTTTATGAGAAGAAAGAGGTATCGTAATTGAGAAACTTTAACTGTCCATTTAAAAAATTGAGTAACAATGCAACAACTTGGTTGAAAAAACAGATGACTGGGGAAAAGCTTTGGGATATGATCTCTAATTGTGATGAGAGTAAGGCTTCAGGGCTCGATGGATATAATCTTGAGTTCTTCAAAAACCAGTGGGGTGTTGTCAAAAATAATGTAATGAGGAGCATGTAAAAGTTTTTTGAAGAGGGCCGAATGAAAAAGGGCACGGAAATTTCCTTTTTAGCATTTATACGTAAGGTGGTTAATCTAATCGTTATTTCCAAATATAGGTCAATCAGCTTAGTGGGGAGTCTTTGTAAGCTCATTTCTGAATTACTTGCCATTAGGCTTACAATGATTATTGGAGAGGTTATTGGTGATAAGAAATTTGTATTTTTTAAAGGTAGACAATTGATGGATTATCTGTTAATTACTAACGATGTGATAAATCTTGTAAAAAAAAATAGTGAAGGTGGCTTTATGCTCAAAGTTGATTTTGAGAATACACATGATAATGTCGATTGGGGTTTTTTGCACTTTGTCATAAAGAGGTTGGATTTTGGAGACAATGGAAGAGAAAGGTTATAGGCTTTGTGACCAATGCTAAGGCTTTGATTCTTGTGAATGATATGGCTACGAATTCGTTTAAAATGGGAATAAGGTTGCAACAAGGATACCTATTGTCACCATTCCTTTTCAATATGGTTATGGAGTCTTTAAGTCAAATGATGGATAAAGGGGTAGAGAATGGTCTTTGCAGAATAATCATCATTAGTAATAATCGCATTTACAGTTTGCTGACAATACCATGATTTTTTGTAAACCCAAAGTTTAAAGGCTCGTCATTATTAAACAAATTTTGAAGGGTTTGCAAGCTATCTTGGGGTTGAAAACTAACTTTCATAAGCGTAGCCTCATTGGAGTAGGTTTAGATGAACATGTTGTTAGAGAGACAATCGAGAGAATAGCTTGTAAAGCGAGGAATCTCCATATTATGTATTTAGGGATGCCATTGGGAGGAAATCAAGGATCGGTTCAAATCTGAAAACCTATTATTAAGAAATTTGAAATGTGTCTCATGGGATAGAAGGCAAAGACTTTACCAATAGGTTGTAAGATGACATTATTAAAGTCTATCCTTAACAGCTTGCCTATTTTCTTCTGACATGATTTCAAATGTCCAAGGGAGTCATAAAAGAACTTGAGAAAATTGAGGAGAGATTCTTGTGACTTCTAGGAAAATGAGGGGCTAGGAATTGTGAACCTTGAGCTGAAAACTAAAACACTCCTAAACAAATGGCTATGAAGGTATGGAAGAGAGAGGGATAGTCTGTGGAATGAAGTAATAGTAGAGAAATAAGAGAAAATCCTACCAATCTTTTACCAAAGGAAAACACTAATAGGAGGTATTCTAGAATATAGAGCAACATTCTAAATTCTTTGGTTTCTACCAACATGTTTTCATTGCAAGTTACTTTTAACTTTCAGCCAATTGTTGGTGATTGGGATCCAAATTCTTTTCTGGCAAGATTATTGGATGAAAGGTCAATCTTTTAAAGAAAGATATCTAAGAATGTATGCCTTAGCTAGTAATAACGAAAAGTACATTCGAGACTATGGAGGATGGGAGGGGGAGGTTTGGGTCTAAGATGCTCGGTTACAACTTCAACTATTTGGATGGAAAAAGGACCAATGGCTTCAAATAAAAGCATTGATCGATGAATATCATTTGTGCAAAGAATTGGATGGCTCTTTTGCATGGAAAGGATCGACATCGGACCAGTACACTATTAGGTCTTTTGTAAGTAAAGTAAAGCTCAAAAGGGCAATAGGGATTATGTGTGGAAAAGTATTTGGACTAGTCTTGTTCCTTATAAAATTGAGGTCTTTAGGTGGCAAATTCTTCATGAAGAAGTTGCTATCAATATGAACTAGTGTGAAGAGGGTTCTTTACTAATGCAATAGCAAGTTGTGTGTTGTGTAACAGGGAAATAGAGAATGTTAATCATTTATTCCTTCATTGTGAGGAGGTCTGGAGGGTCTAGATGAAATGGAGTGAAGAATGAGGGTGAGTTGGCCAATCCCCAATAGGATAAGGGAGTTTTTAATTTGTGAAAAAATGCTAAAACTAAAGGGAAAGATCGTTTGATTTGAGGGATGGATTTTTACATAATTTCTTAGTCTGTGTGTTTTCAATAAAATGAAATTATCTTTAGAGGTGCTTCTTAAGACTCGAACCAAGTCCTAGAAGCAAGCAAACTAAGGGTTACAGTGTAGGTAGAGGCTAAATGGCCAAACAAAAATGGGTCAATCATTGATATATATATATAGTAACCTTATTTTGAAAGCAACAATAAAACAGACTATGAAGCGTAGAAAAGTGGAGGGATGGACCAAACTTACACCAAGGGCAATGAAATTCAATATCGATGATAGCTTGAGGAAGCTTAAGAAAGGTAGGAATTATGGGAGCTATGAAGGATGACAAGGGACATACCACAATCCTATTCTCAAAGTCCATAGGAGTAGGAGACTCTAATTCGACAGAAATAAGAGTGATAAAGGAAGCGTTCATCTTATTCATACCTTAAAGTGGTGTTCAAAAAATTCATTGATTATCAGAAGTGATTCGAGCAATGCTGTCAAATGGGTGAACCAACCATTTGAAGGACCATGGAGATAAAAGAAATGGATTCTTCACATCAAGAGGCTTAAAAAGGACATTTCAAGCTGGGACGTTAAATGCATGTTTAGAGAAAATAACCATTTACTTAACAAACTTGCCAAAGCAAGGGTGCATCACAATCAAAATCTTGTTAGAATTTTGGATTGATGTCTTGTTTTTGTTGTGGTTTTGATCTTAAGGTGTTTTTCTTTCTATGCCAATTGAGTTCTGATTTGGATATTCTGAGGTTCAACCTATCATGACTCTTCGATATGGGTTTGGGTGCATCTGATGGTAAGGCTAAGGAGATTTGAAGTTTTTGGGTTTGATTGATTTTTGTTGAATGGAGTGGACTTTTGCTGGCTACAGAGGCTGTCATCTTTTTATTTTCTTTCTTTTTTCTTGTATATAGGAACAATTTTATTTGTTCTGGGAACTGTTTCTAAGTGCAGGACTAGGAATTTTTGTTTGGGGGTTTGTTTAATGCACAAGGGAGACTTTTGTGCTTTTTGTTTTTGAGAGATAAAAGTAGGGAATGGGAAACTCATAGATTTATTTTTTTCTTTTGTATAGAAGTTGGGAATGATTCTGGTTCGTCACTTTTTTTTAGGTGGAGTTATAGGCTAAATTGTTCATGTGCTTCCCTCTAAAGCTGAATTAGTGGTTCCTTCTAATTGAATTTACCATTAAATTTAAAAAAAAATCAAAACTACCTCAAAAGCAACACTAAAGGAATTGCATTCACTTTTGTCTTTTGTATTTATCTTTTAACTTTTGTTTAGAATCTTGGAATCACCTTTATCAAAAGGTGTGTCAATTATGTAAGCTTTCATTTTACCATTGTAAGCCTTTTATAAAGGTATAAGAATCTTATAAGTCTTTAGTCATATCATGTCATTATCTTCAATAGTGACTAGTTTGTTTTTATATTGTCTTTGTAAGCTTATGTAAGGCAAATCTTTCACGATGAAAGAAGCATTGAAAAATTCATCAAAAATCATTGTAAAAAACTTGTGTCAAATATCAAGTAATAACTGAATTAATAACTGAGTATGAATCCTTTACTCACACTTAGTAAGTAATGACAGAAGTCATATGTTCTACGGTTATCACTTCGATGGTCCTTTGCATCCAAAAACTCATAGAGTTGTTTTATTGACCACAGCATACCACTGCAAGAAATTAACACTAAAGGCCAATACTCCATAGCCTCGTTACTATAGTACGACAACATGTATTTTATGATCCTATTACCCTAAGCACATCTTTAATTCATAAAAATTAGGCCTTGACTAGCCTTTGTTAGCTAGGAAAGCGTTTGAAGGGCTGAAGTCAACAACAACTAGTATCGAATAATATTTAGTGACTTTGATATGGGTGCCCAATCTATGACGCTTAGTGCTGTGAACTATGGTCCCATGTTGTATCCTAGTTTTTAACGTCGATCCCCCCTTGTACCTTGTAATCAAAGTTGAATACATTGACTTTACTTTTGTAATAAAAATCTTTTTCCATGAATTGGCTTAAACACCCACTAATTCTTAAGATTTAAAAATTTTTAGCTTATAAGGATGCTCATTTGAGCTTTTAGCAGAAACTACAAAACAAAGTTTTCAAAAAAAATGCTAAATGTGTAGTAACATATATTTAATGAAATTTTTTTAAATTCTCATTTTACTTTTTAATAATTCATAAATTACTAGAAGAATTGTCTTTTTATTTTTTTCATAAATTTTTTATTAAAACTAAATGAAAATATTATCAAATAGTTTTCCACATGATACAACACTTTGAAATCAACTCCACTCAAACAATACTTATGATAGAAGCTTTAATCGGACAAAACAAACCTTAGGTAGTTAGGATATTTCTAAAATGTATATATATACATATATGGACAAAATGCATTAGTAGGTTATTTTTATTCACATTTTCTAACGTGCTAATAGCTCAATTTGCACTCTTAGCAATTTAATCCCCAACAACAAATACCTAGAAATCTAGGAGGTTTTTTTTTTTTTTATGCATTTGGACAAAGATCATGGATTTAAAAGAAGATGATAAAATTAAACCATAAACCTTAATCATTTTTTTTGAGTGTAACGATTGGTTAGGGAAGTCAAGGTTATTCCAAATAATTAAACAAATATATTTGGAAAAGAAATTTTGTCTATTGATAGTATACATATAAATTAAGAAATTGATGCTACTTTCTTTCCTTTTTTTTTTGAAAAAGTGAATGGAAAAAATAAAAGTAATAAAAATATAAGGATCAATCACTTAGATTTAGCTTAGACAGAGTTGAGTAGGAGCAAATATTGGAAGTTTAGATAGTGATAGTGATACTTCCTCTTGGACCAAAAATAAATATATTAGTGTAAGCTTACAAGTTAATCGATTTTATGCTCGTAAAACACTACACTAATTAGTAATATATATTTTATATAATGTATGAGCTATTCCTTTAACCATAAGTTTATTTAGAAAAAGTTATAAGATATTTATGTAGATAAAGTCTTAGGAACATAATGGCCTTATAAAGAAATTATAAAGGTTATAATTATGAGATTCTTATGCATCAAAGGCTTGTTCCTAAATATGTTCCTGGTCATTATTTTGTCAAGAATAAGGATATTGACAATGCTTAAAGACTGACACATGCTAAGCTTTCTTATTTTGGAAGTAAGCAACTTATCTCATAAGCTGAAGTATGTGAGATACTTGGAGATAGTATGTAGGTACTTGTTAAGGAACAAGTTCATTGAACATGACCTGCTATGAGAGTTCCATTTGATACTTAGCTTAAGTGTTTATGAAAATACTCTCGTATGTCAGTAGTGTAAATAATCCTTATACTTGTGATACCAAGTCAGCTTGTATGTGAATTGTCATCTTTTGATTTCACCTTTATGGATCTGGAGGTGACCAAATGCCTACATAAGGTGCTTTTGGGTATGGCATGAAGCATGCGAAGATAAATGAGTAACCTAAAAAGGATTCATCACCCCAAGTGATTTAAAAGGGGCATATCTCGTTTGCTCTTAGCTTACATTAACTAAAGTCCTTAGTCAAGGCAATCTTGATAGGTCCATATAGAAGCTGTAAGACTAACATTGATAAGTTAAAAAGTAAACACTGAGCCAAGCTTTCTATCAATCTAAGATATATGATAAAAGGACTGAATTACACTGAGATACTGCATATTGTAAGGTTAGTCAAACCATATTGACCGTCTTGATATTTGAGTGGTTATGATGTATTGTTAGATGCTGCTCATGATCTATAAATATAAATATGAATTCTTAATTAAATTAAGTTATATTTATTGCCAAAATATTGGGCATTTAAAAGATCACACACATAAAGTGAATTGTCAAAATTAATTTGAGTTCTATTAGATGTGATCCAATTTATTTTATAAAGGTTTAATCTGATTAAGTATTGGATTAAATCAAATATGATTTAATAAAATATTAAACAAAGGCCCAATTAGCCTAAGACATTTTCTAATCCTTATTGGATATGTAGTAGGTCAATTCATCCTATAAAAGAATCCTTTAGCCGCCTCTTGAATGTAAAGAAAAGTTCTGTTTTATTTTTTCATGTGTTAAGATAAGAGCACAGCCAAAAAGAGAGAAACACAAAGGAGCTCAAAGTTGAGAGTTTACAAGCACAAACTTTGGCTTAGAAATTCACACAATCTTAGAGAAGAGATTTCGACAAATCACTATGTAAATCACTGTGTGAATCACTATTAGAGGCAAGACAATTTTGTTACTATAATTTGATAAGTCCTAGTTGGTTTACAAAACTAAAAAACAAATGCAAAGCCAAGAAAGACTCTACCAAAGAAAGTAGACATCAAACTTTCAATTATGTTGAAATCTTTCTATTGTGGTTTTCCCTAGATTAATTTCATTTAAAATGATCCATAACTTAAAGGACTAAAATTTTAATATTACATTGCATATGCTCTACCTTAACATGATTCGAATCACTTTCAGTGGTATCAGAGCATGCTTTAATTAATTTAATCTAATGTTATGTTTGGTTGTTGAAGATTATAAAAATTATTTTTGTTTATATGTCAATTTGATGCAAAGTTTAAAAAAAATTAGAATAATTCTAAATGGATTTTTCAAATTTGATTTATGTTTCAAAAGGCCTTTAAAGTCTTGATTTATGAATTTAAAATCTATATTAATAAGTCCTTATAGATTTTATAAATTTATTTTATAAAAATTCAAATCTAAAACTCTAGTAGCATAAAGTGATCTACTTTGAAAATTTTTTTGAGGGACTTAGAAGAGGAGTTTGTGTGTGATTTTTAATGAGTAGAAGGTGAAGAGAACGGTTTCAATCGCTAAAAATTTACAGTATCCAACCACCTCGTTTGGGTGGCGATCTGATGATGTTTCTGCACAAATAGTTTGCTGGAATTTTGTTCATATATGACAAAGACTCTTGCAAAATCATGGTTGTTTGTACTCCAAATTTACTGAGGTTTTTGGAGGTTTTTGGCATGATGCTTGGGACATGGGATGTCTCTAAATAGATGTCAAAATCACAGCAAACAATGAAGGATAGGGCTCCAAAGAATTTGGGATGGTATAGGTAATGTAAAACCAATAAAATTGCACTAGCCTGTGCGATTTCTTCTCTATATAATTAGCAGTTGTACAAATTCAGTTATGACCTGGATTTAGACTCCTAATTGTAGTGGAATACATCCTAAAGTGTTTTGGATTTAGGATTGCCCCAATCAGGTTCTAAAATCAAATGGGCAAAGAAATAGGACTCTTGACTATAAAAATCTAATTCTAGTTAAACTAAGATTGTAAAATTAAAGACAACAAGGATTAAATTTTCTAATAAAATTAAAAAGCTTAATTGGATTAGGATTCTTTGTGAATATTAAATTTCTAATATGATTAGAA
>NW_018397259.1:1478232-1575040 GCF_002168275.2 Theobroma umbraticum | reverse complement strand
GAATAAGGGTTAGATTTAAATTCATAGTCATAAAAGGTTTATGATTACTAAGTCTATACTTAATTGAATTCCTAGTAGGACTAGGATTTCTAAATTAACATAAGACTTGTTATGGGATTAGAACATCAAATTATTTGGATTAATATTTTCAAAGGTTCAATGTTATTATTGCCAAATGACGTATAAGAACTTCAATTTGAATTAACCATAAGTTTCATATGGTCATTATAGGATTATGAATGTATAAGGTTTATTATAGACTTAGGCCCAATGTGATTATGGATGGTTAAATTATTTTCATGATATTTATTTAATTAAATAGGATCTACGCACCTTGACTTATCTCTTAATTTTTTGAGTTTGTAAAATTCTTTTTTCACCTAATTCCTCTCAAATGTAATTTAAGGTTTCTTTACTCTAAATGTAATTAGTTACATTAAAGTGTAAAATTAGGTTTAGTTAAGAAATTATTTTGTAACTCGAAGATGGAGATCCAAAGGTACCATGAAGATGCAAGGAGATTGCAAGCAAGCTTGGAGAAAACTATGTATGTAATCACCTAGGATTTAACTAACTAATCTCCTTTGATGGCTCAACGAAATTAGATTAGATAAAAGTCCATAATCATCCTAGTAGTATACATGTGATAGATTTATTTTATGGGATATTATAAATGTTATGCATGCCAAATTCGATGAGACCTAAATAACAAGATAAAAGATACAACAAAATCCCTTCTTAAAATACTAAGTCATATGCTTCACATGATTAAATTGGCTTCCACCATATAACAAGATAACCAAGCTACCCTTTTAATTAGAGACTTGTTGAGTCATTTAAGGTCAAACTTTTATATGGGCATGTTTGAGTTATTGATAGGTCTTACTCAACTAAAACTGTATAGTTTGGATGTGTCACAGTTGACCACATGGTCTTAAAAGTAGGTTAGGCAAAATGCATATAATGCATTTAGACAGAGATTTGTCACCTAACAGATCTGAGAGTTGCATCGAATGTAATCAATAAACTATGTTATCTACCTAATTAGGCTTACTATAATTTGTTGAGTTACTCAATATTGCAATAAGTTAAAAGGGGTCTCAGCTTGTTAGAAATGCCTAGTAAAGATTTTTGTATAATAGTGAGGGCTATTACTACGAAAATTAGTGGGAGAATCAATGTAATATTCAATACATCATCTTAAATTGATTAATAACATGAAAGGCTAATACAAATACTTTTTCTATATTTATAAGTTGTTAAAATGGATATAATGATACTTGCTACTTTGCTTGGCCTATGTGATGCCATCAGCCCAAAATGTTTGGATTGGTATATCATTATGACAAAAGCTTTCAATAAATGGAAGAGTGCAACCTTGACAAGTAAAGAGATAACTTTAAATATGATTGAGCTTAACCTTTCTATTGCTCGTTTTAAATCTTGGATAATAGATTCACGATGTGGATCGCATTTATGTACTAACATAAAGGATTTAAGGGATAGTAAAAAGCTCGGTAAAATGAGGTTGTCCTAAAAATGGCCAATGGTGCGAGAATTATAGCCATTGCCATTGGAACTTGTGATTTCATTTTACCATCAGGCTTAGTGCTAGAGCTAAAAGAATGCTACTGTGTACTAGCATTAACTAGAAACATCATTTTGGTTTCATACATAACTAAGAATAATGATTTCGAATTTAGTATAAAGGGCGATCGTTGCACTGTCATTCTAAATAATATCTTTATGCATCCGCAACATGTCATGGAAGACTTTATGTTATGGATCTTGATAGCCTAATGCTCAATATAGATATCAAAAAAGCAAAAAAGATAATCCAAGCCAAACCTACATCTAGCGTTGTAGACTTGGTCATATCGATGAGACAATAATAGCCAAATTGCATAAACAAGGTTATCACGATCCATTTGATTATGAATCATATGGAACTTGTGAATGTTACCTCCTTAACAAAATGACTAAGACTCCCTTTACTAGAAAGGGTGAAAAAGCAAGTGTGCTTCTAAAGCTAATACATTCAAATGTATGTGAACCCTTAAACACATCAACCAAAAAAAGTTATTCGTATTTCATTATGTTTATAAATGACCATTCTAGATTTAGTTATGTGTACCTAATAAAGTACAAGTCTAAAGCTTTTGAAAAGTTTAAAGAGTTTAAGGTTGAGGTTAAGAAATAAATTGGGAAAAGTATTCTCACTCTTAGATCAGATTGGGGAGAAGAATATCTGAACCAAGAGTTTTTGGATTATCTAACAAAACATGGGATTCTGTCATAATAGACTCCACCTAGAACTCCATAACATAATGGAATGTTTGAGAGGAGAAATGGGACCCTGTAGGACATAGTTCGTTCCATGATAAGTAGAGCAAACCTTCTGATATCCTTTTGGGGATATACCCTAAAGATTGTTGCTTACCTTCTTGATAAATTTTCAACCAAATTGATTGATAAGACACCATATGAGATGTGGTATGGCAAAAGTCCAAAGTCGTATTATACAAGGATTTGGGAATGTATGGCTTACGTGAAGTGTGCATCGTCTAATAAACTTGGAGCTAGATCAAACAAATGCAAGTTTGTAGGCTATCCTAAACAAATTGTAGGATATTATTTTTACAATCCCATAAAGTAAAAGGTGTTTGTCTTAAAACATGTCACTTTCTTGGAGAAAGAGTTTCTACTTGAAGGGATTAGTAAAATAACTCTTGGAAAGGTTCAAGAACCACAAACTAACATCCTAATGGAACCTAAGTCAATGGTTAAAGCATTGGATGCTCAAATTGGTGCTTAAGAAACACAAGCTCTTCATAAGTCTACAGGACAAAGACAAACCTCCAACGAGATACAGATTTCTACTTGAAAGATATGCTTTGCCAATTGACAAAAAGCCAACTACTTATGAGGAAGCAATATCTGATATTGATTCCGATAAGTGACTAGTGGCCATGAAATCTGAGATGGATGCCATGCATGTCAACCAAGTATGGACTTTGGTTGATGCACTTGAAAAGGTAAAACCTATAAGATGCAAATGGGTATTTAAGAGAAAGATTGACATGGATGGTAATGTACAAAAGTACAAGGCTAGGTCGGTTGCTAAAGGTTACAGCCAAGTTGAAGGAATCGATTATGAAGAAACCTTCTCACCTATTGTCATGATTAAATCCATTCAAATTTTGTGTGCTATCACTACAAATTATGATTATGAGATATGGCAGATGGATGTAAAGACAATATTCCTTAACAGGAATTTGCAAAAGGAAAAGTATATGACACAACTTGAAAGTTTTACATCCAAAGAGAGTCAACATAAAGTCTGCAAACTCTAAAAGTTTGTTTATGGGCTGAAGCAAACATTTAAAAGCTAGAACATCAAATTTGATGAAAATTATTAAAGAATGTGATTTCATCAAAAATCCTCATAATCCATGTGTTTACAAGAAGGTAAATAGACAAGCAGTTGTATTCTTAGTACTTTATGTTGATGACATACTGCTAATAAGAAATGATATGCCAATGTTACAAATTATCAAGATTTGTCTATCCAAACAATTCTCCATGAAGGATTTGAGAGAATTGGCCTATATTGTGAGAATAAATATCTATAGAGATAGATCAAAGAGACTACTAGGATTGTCCCAACGCACTTACCTATGTCACTTGGCATTCATTTCTCAAGAGATATGTGTCCAAAGACACAAAAAGAGAGGATAAAAATGGAAAAAATACCATATGCCTAGACTATTGGGTCCATCATGTATGCCAAGTTATGTATTAAACCAAATGTGGCATATGCCCTGAGTGTAATGAGCAAATACCAATCAAATCCAAGTGAGAATGGCTAAATTGCTATGAAAAATATCTTTAAATACTTACAAAGAACTAAGGATGTTTTCTTGGTTTATGGAGATGTTGAACTCCAAGTTAAAAGATATAGAGATGTTGCATTTCAAATCGATAAGGATGACAACAAATTACAAAGTGGAGTTACATTTACCTTAAATGGTGGTGCAATTAGCTAGAAAAGTTCTAGAAAGCAATGACTGCAGATTATACAATTGATGCTGAATATATCTCCACATTTGAGGTAGTGAAAGAGGGAGTTTAAATCAAGCAATTCATAACTAAACTTAATGTGGTTCCTAGCATTACTGATCCCATAACTTTGTACTATGACAATAATGGAGTAATTGCACAAGCAAAGGAACCAAGGTCTCATCAACTATCTAAACAAGTATTGTGGCAGTATCACCTAATTAAGGGGATCATTGGTGTAGGTGATATTAATAGAAAGAGTATCCACAGAGGACAACTTAACTGAGCCTTTCACTAAAGTTTTATCCTAACAGAAACATGATTGTCATTTTGAAAGCTTTGGTATTAGATACTTGGGCGATTGACTTTAATGCTAATGGGAGATTATTAGTGTAAGCCCTATAAACCAATCGATTTTATGCTTGTAAAATACTACATTAATTAATCATATTTCATGTTAAATACATTATGGATATTTTATATAATGTGTGAGGTATTCTTTTATCCATGAGTTTATTTCTAAAGAGTTATGAAAGACTTATGTAGATAAAATCCTTGGAACATAATAGCTTTGAAAAGAAATTATAAAGGTTATAATTATGAGATTCTTACGCATCAAAGCCGTGTTTTTAAATATGTTCCTAATCATTGTATTATCAAGAAAAAAGATATTAACAATGCTCAAAGACTAGTACATGCTAAGCCTCCTTACTTTGGAAGTAAGCAATCGATCTTATAGGTTGAAGTATGAGAAATACCTAAGGATAGAATATGGGTGCTTATTAAGGAACAAGTTCATTGAACATAACCAACTATGAGAGTTTCATTTGGTATTTCACTCAAATGTCTATGAAAATACTCTCACGTGTTAGTAGTATAAGTAATCCTTAGACTTGTGATACCATGCCATTTTGTATGAGAATTGTCATGCTTTGACATCACCTTTACAGATCTAAAAGGGACCAGATACCTAAAGAGGGTGCGTTTGAGTATGGCATGAAACATGTGAAAATGAATAAGTTGTCCATAGAAAATTCATCACAAGTCTAGAGAAAAGGACATGTCTCATTTGCCTATGGCTTATACTGATTAGAAGTCCTTAGCCAAGGCAATCTTGATAGATCAATATGAAAGTTGTAAGATTAATATAGATAAGTTAGAAACAAGACGTCGAGTCAAGCTTTCTATCTATATCAGATATATTCTGAAAGGATCAAATTACACTGAGATATTATGCATTGAATTGACTCTCATGACATTTGGGTTGTCATGATGTATTATTAGATGCCTCTCATGATTTATAAATATAAATATAAATTCTTAATTGAATTAATTTATATTTATTGTTAACATGTTGGGCTCTTAATGGGTCACACACATAAGGTGAATTATCGAATTAATTTGAGTTCAATTGAATGTTATCTTATTGATTTTATATAAGCGTAATCCGATTATGTGTTAGGTTAAATCAAATATGATTTAATAGAGCATTAAACAAAAGACCCAATTAGTCCAATACATTTTATAATCCTTGTTGGATATGATGTTTGTCGATTCACTCAATAAAAGAATGCTTTAGTCTCCTCTTGAACGTACAAAAAAGTTTTATTTTATTTTCTCGTGTGTTAAGATAAAATCACAGTCAAAAAGAAAAAAACACAAGGAAGAGCTCAAAGTTGAGAACTTGCTAGCACAAACATTAGCTTAGGAATTTACACACTTTTAATGAAAAAATTTTGATAACTGATTATGTGGATCACCATTAGAGGCAAGATAATTGTGCAATTATGGTTTGATAAGTTCTAGTTAGTGTACAAAAGTAAAAAAAAAAAAAGCCAAGAAAGAAGATATCAAACTTTCAAGTATGTCAAATGTTGGGATTCAACTTCTTGCTCAAACATCAAAATAATCGAGAAATTAAAAATATAACTTAGCGAAAAATTAAAATTAAATAGCATTTAATCAAAGAAATAGCCAAGTCCCACAGGATCAATGCTTGTGTTTTTTCATGTAATTTTTAAATTAATTATGAACATTTATAAGTTTAAGAATTACATACCTTACTCTAGATATCATAATCAAAAGCCAATTAAATCCAAAAGGCTTGTAATAAAGCAAAAACCCCCCCAAAAAAAGCAAGTCAATCTAAAACCCTACAGTCAAAATCTTTGCATCTTCACTTTTAAAATTTGTCAAATCTTTAGTCACCCAAGTGTTTGGCCTCTAACAATAATCCATACAGTGGCCAAATAAGATCTTCTGAAAAATAAGATTTTACTTGTGTTAGTAAGTTTTGTTTCTAAAACAAAAAGACTAAAAATTCTTGTCAAATCTTATTTCTATCAGACAAATAAAATTTTTTTTCTTTTCTTATTTCTTTATGAAACGGCTAAGAAGTAGCTAAAGGCTTAAAGTTTTAATTGGCTAACATAACATATTTATATAGTCAAACTAATTTGTAACCTTTGATACAACAGTTACATTTTTATTCAATTAATTCTTTATGAACTTAATTAATTTTTTCACTTTATTTTGGTCTGTTTTAATTAAATCTAATTTAATT
Organism: Theobroma umbraticum; assembly: GCF_002168275.2. NCBI lineage: Eukaryota > Viridiplantae > Streptophyta > Magnoliopsida > Malvales > Malvaceae > Theobroma > Theobroma umbraticum. The sequence goes on along the minus strand of NW_018397259.1, from coordinate 1,568,418 downwards.
GATTATCCTTATTTAATCTCAATTATGTCACTTGATGTGTGTGCCTATTAAGCTTATAATATGTTCACAATAAATATAAATCCTAATTAAATATCAATTTGATAATTAATTTATATTTATAGATCATGAGTGGTATCTAGGAATACATCATGACCACTCAAATGTTAAACAGTCAATTAAAGAATTCTACAAAACTCTTCAGTACTAAGCCACTCAGTGCAATATGATCTTTTCATCAAATATCTCGAACATGTCATAAAGCATGACTCAGTGTCTACTTATAACATTTCATATTAGTTCTCATAATTCATGACTAACTTTATGAATTTAGAAAACTAACTTTCCTCAAATTCACCATGCTTTGGCCAAAGACTTTATACAAGTTAATTAAGAATTGAGAACAAGTGAGATTCATCCCCTCATATCACTTGGGCTGATGAATCCTCTCTTGACTACTCATCCACCTTCGCATTCTTGATGGCATACCCAAAAATATCCTGTTTAGGTATCTGGTCATCTCCAAACCCGTAAAAGTGAATGACAATATGTCATTACCCATGCAAGATGGTCTAGTGTCTCAAATATGACAACTAGTTGCATCACTATCACAAAAGAACATATTCCATAAACACTTAAGTGAACTACCAAATGGAGTTCTCATAGCAAATCATGTTCAATGAATTTGTACTTTAACAAGCACCTTACATATTATCCTCAAGTATCTCGTATATTTCAATCTATGAAATTGATTGCTTACTTCTAAGTAAGAAGACTTAATATATATCAATTTTTGAGCATTTTTAATACCTTGTCTTGACAATACAATGACCAAGAACAATTTTAAAAACATCGCTTTGATAAATGATAATCTCATAGTTATAACAACTTTACAATTCTCTTGCAAAGCATTTATGTTCCATGAACTTCATCCAATTAGTACTTAATAACTTTTTATTATTGCACTAGTATGAAGAAAAACCTCTATCACATATAGTTATGTAAATAAGTATGTATTAAAGGACAATATATATTCCTTTAACTAATACAATTGATTCAATAGCATATATCAACATTGAAATCTTTCTCTTGTGATTTTTCTTAAATTAAATCCACTGAAAGTAATTCATAATTTAAAGATTAAAATTTTAATATTCCGTTGCATATGATCCATCTTAATATACTATGATTTGAATCCCTTCAAAATCAATTAATATCTGCTACAAATGTGTAAGATATACAATTATGTGAATTGAAGTGAAGGTTGGAATTGAATAGCCCTTGGTTTGTCACTGCTCCACATATGATAACCCTCCTTCAGCCAAGTTCTCAAACAAAATATATAATCATACTTCCTCTTGGATTAATTAAGGCCAATAAAATACAACAACCCAAATCAACCATTTTTCACACAAGCATATATATATATATATATATATATATATATAGAGAGAGAGAGAGAGAGAGAGAGAGTTAAAAGAATTTTAATTGAGTATATGAACTAACAACATCTCCGATTCTGAAATTGTAAGAATAATAGCAAAACTGTGTCAATTATCTGTGTCGTCAAAAGTTGTGTAGGGTATCAATTTCTTCACACTACAGAATAAAAGATGAGCTCGGTAGAGTCAAGCCCTTTGGCTGCCTTGGCACCACAGCTGAGCACGAGGGTTGGGTCTTGAACCTGAACGGTAGAGCAACTGCCAGTCCTGGCTTCATGATGGTAGTCATGATGGCCTTCAGGGTTAGGAGGAGGATGGTAGTACAGGCGTGCAGTTTGCGGGCAATGAGAATGGAACCTCGCTGCTATCCTCACCCCTGCATCCAACAACTCCATGTACTTCCCCATTTCAATCTTCCTGTCTCTTGTCTCTTCTACAACTATTTGATTTATAAGGATCTGCAGCTCTCAAGTCTCTTCCTTCGTTTCTGGAATTCAGAATATGAAACGAGAAGGAAAGAGAGATGGAGGAGAAAAATTGATGTTGCTGGATTTCTGCCAGAGCACGGAAGAGACTATTGCTTTTATAGACTCTTACCTGCCCTTTGACTTTTCTATTCTTTTGCCTTTTGTATTTAAGACCGCATATATGTTTCCTTCCTTTCTATTGCAGTCATTCTAATTTACTGCTCCTATTTATTGATTTTTGTAATTGTGCATCTCACAATTTATGGAAAGATGCTTTTTATTGTTATTCATGGAATTTAAGAGCTTACCAAAATTAACCAAGAAACAATTCATAACACATTTTTTATATTTGCTTTTAACATTTATAATTTCATATTACAATAAATATTTTTGTGTAAAAAAGAACAAAAATGTTTGTATTTCCTAATGTCATATTAGGTTGTTGATTTGGTTGGAGGTATAAATTAGTTTTTTTTTTTATAACATTACCAATAACGTGAAGAAAAGAAAACACAATCTCATGTGCTCACCAAGTAAGCATTTTAATAAGCAAAATAAAAGTTATAATCCACCGGCAAACCTGGTCAAATGGGCGGCTCCCTTCACTTATTCCAACCCAACTCCCTCCTCTCTTAGTGGAAGCATCCAATTATTAATTAAAATTAAATATTTTTAATATGTCCAATTGCAGGGTCAAAAGGCGTAGCCTGGACCGACGAACATGCTGTCTTTCCTAGCTGTAGTCCACAAGGAAGACTGCGTCAGCTTTGGCTGTACGCGTTAAACATTCGCCGCGTGACTTAGACGGCGCTCCACCCCACACAAACCAACTACTTGTTGTTCGTCTCTAAAGTTAGCCCACTTCCTAGGAATTTTGCTTCCTAACTATCAGAGTCCTTGACTATCGCAAACAAACCAGTTTCTACGACACGAAGGAAATGGTTGAGTCTAACCATTTTGGAATTTGACTTGAAATGCAATTTTGCTTGTCATTGTTGCTCATACAAATTTGTTGTCAGCTAACGATGCAATTACTTGTCAATTTTTTCAAGGAAAATGCCACAGTAGAAAAAACATGTATCCAATAATAGTCCATATAGAACAGAGATAAATAATTTTATTTATGATAAGAAATATGGCATGATGAACATAACACGGTTCAGTGGACTATAAAATGTAGAAAGAGGTTCATAGAATTCCTTTTGTTCAATGGTATGATATGTGTAATATAAAATATATGGGTGACAACTAAATAAGTTCGATGGGATCATTTTTTGGTTGAAAAAAACTAAAGTTATTTTTTGAATTCGAATCATTTTAGATAGGAGTAATTTGAGTTTGACATTTGAGTATCCAAATTCTGATCATTCGATTTTAGAGTATTTTTAATTTAAATTTGTTGATATTTTAAAAGTCAGATTAAATTAATTTTTGACACATTATTTGAATCAAATTATTTTGACTTAATTATTAAATTTGTGTCATTTTGAGTTTAAATAGATTCAAATTGTTGACTTTTTTTAATCAAGTTTGAACGGGTTGAATAGACTTTTCAAGTTCAAATTCACTTACCAATTCTAATAAAATATTATTATAAAATTGAATATATTTACTTTACAAAAAAAATGAATATATTTACACGAGTATTAAGTTATTTAATGAAAGTAAGTTTTTACTTTTCTTATAAATACACTGTTGCTATTCGAAAATAAATAAATATACTGTCAGCGATTAATACAAAAAATATATATATTTAGATTGTTCAAGAAATAGCTTAAAACTTTCAAAAGTGACAAACAAATATGTTCGAATCGAATTATTTAAAATTTAAATCAATCGATTTTTAATTTGAATCATTTTAGTTTCAGATCTTCCAGATTCAAGTCATTTGATGTTGAATTCAAGTTTCTCAAACAGATATTAAGTTTGGGTTTCCATTTTTTTCTCCCCTCTAGAAGAGTCCCTCAAACATTTGTTGCCTTTTGGGCCTCGTCTTGGGTTTCTTGCCTGCTTGGATATACTACTGCAAAGAAGTCAAATAATGATGGCCGTTCACGCTAATAAATGGCTACCAACTTAAAACGACTTGTAACCAAATATAGCTTGCCTGAAAGGGCTACCAACATGCCAAATATAAAAATATCGAGCAACGCAAAATAAGATAAACGACTTATTGACATTTTAATACTATAAACTCTGTGATATATGCAGCATATGTATACCATGACTTGTGTTTACCGTATATGTCCATCCATTTACATCTTGCAAATAGCTAGGATATTAAGAACAAATTAAGATATAGGATTAGCTCTAGTATATATCTACTACCATATCAAGTAATTAATAGATTCGCTTTTGTGCTGTTGTCTTATAGTTTTTACCTATCCGTTAGATTAGAATTTCCCTGAGAGCTACTGGGAATGGAATCTTCGCCAATCTACACGTCACCTGGCCTCATGAATTGCCAGGTATACCGTCCTTGTAAGCTCATTCTCATGCTATCTGCAACAAACAATATGTATCCTATTAGAAACCGATTTTTTTATACTTAGGAAGATGGTCAAATTTGCAATTACACCCTGACTCAGTATTAAATTTTATCATTATATCTTAAGTTTATTGAATTTTGTTACTATGTTTATAATCTATTGACGTAAATGATTAATTTTTATCAATTTCATTCAATTTTGTCTAAAAATGATGAAAACCAGAAAAATAAAAATACAATGACAAAATCCAATATTAATTCACAGAATAATAACAAATTTGATCATAATCCCAATAATACTAATTGATCTTTGCTAATAATATAAGATTATGTCAACCTAATTTTGAGACACGTTTAGTTACATGTATACAGTATACTCCACTTGCTTATTCATAATAAGATTAATATTTGCATTTCACAGCACAACGCATAGGTGAAATAGAGTCATTCGAATTGTTACATAAATAATATCTACGTGAAACTAACTAGGCACAATAGAAATGTTATTTCTTAATTCGAATCTAATAAAAAAAAAGACAATTAAAAATAGCATCAAAATTAATTACCGTGTAAATATAAGGGTCTTTTTGCCCTCCAGTCCCTGATCTCTTCACTTCTTCCTGCTTTAACAACCTGCGCAAAATCATATAGTATTAGCACCATCCCCCACCGTTAATTCTTCAGAGTTTTATTAAGTATTCTTGATCAACGGCAAATGATTTGCCAAGTTGATCAATTGACCAGCCAGATTTCATATTATATACCCAGTCAACACTTTGTCTGGATTCATTTCAAACCGTAGGATCTCAAAGAACTTTCTACGTTCCAACGGCCGAGATGTACACAACCACACTGATCTTTGTGCATCTAAGGAACTTAAAAAAAAAAAGACCACGTTCATAATTCAGGTAACACGTGGCAAAGAGTAAGAGAGTACATTCGAAGGGCCTTGCTTGTGTCAGGACTGTCACCTAGCACTCGACGAATGTTAACCTCAGAGAAGCAACCGCCGGAGAGCAATTTCAAAATGGCTTCGGCTCGGCGCCGCATGTGAGTCGAGCAGCCGCTGGGCCTCTTCCTTTGCTTGGCGGCCTGCATTTTCTCGGCTTTGGTTGTTTTACTTCGGATTCGCGCGCTTGAGATGCCGCTGGAGCTGCTCGACAAGCACGACATCTCCGTAGCCATATCGGATGAGGTTAATGACTTAAACGATGGGATTTTCCCGCTATTGGAGCTCCGGTAGATCTTTGATCGCCTCTTCTTCACCACCTGTGAAAGTTCCAAAACATTTTGACTCTAAAAAATGAAAATGAAAACTTGAACCGATCATGCGCTTGTAGAAATATCTTGATTTTGATTGCTATAAGAGACACTTGAATCCAACTTTAAATTTCAACATCCAATAAGAGATTGAAATTTGAGCGAAACTTTAAATCAAAGGCACATAGGCGAAATTAAATTGATTTTAATATTAGTGCAAGCAAAAATGTAATAACATGAATCATCTACAGGCTTGTTTCAATGCTCAGATAGAAAATTCAAAATAATTGCTGTGAAGCTAGTGCAAATCGAGCAAAGTTGAAGTGAACAATGAAGAAATTAGATCAGCTCGCGGTTTGAATTTTGAGACGAATTCAAAGAAGTCTACGATTTAACTTGGTTGAATTTTAAATTATCATCTCAAAATGAGTGATCTCACCTCTAAAATCAAGCTAAACCATCACGTTAGATGTTAGCGGCCAACTTATCCATCAGATATAAGCCAAACACAAATCCAACGGAGTGTTTAAGCAAGTACTAGCACTTAGAAAAGAAATTCAGGTGCAAGTGTTGAAGCAAAAGAAGAAATCACGAACGGTACTTTTGTTGAAGAAGATATATAATTACTTGAGAAATTCAAGGAAAACAAACAGAACTTCAAAAAGCTCTTAAAAGGAAGAGAGACAGAGTAAGGCATGGCAACCTTGAGCTTAATTTCATGGCAGCGAGCCACAGCGGCAATGATCCTTAGCTTTTGCTTTCGAGATGACAACTGATCAGTGGTAAGAGAGGAAGTGCAGGATTTGGATTCACTCGACGACATCAAGCTCAACCTCTCTTCGCTCATGCTCTTTCCTCGCCTCTCGCCATCACAACAACTGATCATCAACCTTACCAAAAACAAAAAAAAAAAGAACATCAAAGTTTCGTTCGACTGAAATACGAAAAGAGATGGATTGAGCTTTCATTTACTTGGAAGGTGGAGTGGAGAGAAGGAGAAGAGCTGAAGCAACGGTTCGTTCGAGAGGAGATGGAAAGGGAGCCATATGTTTGAAATTTGGCGGGGCTTGTTTAAATGTTTGAATTTCTCTCAGCACGGATCGTTTTGTTGCAAATGCAAAGGATTTCCTCTCTCAAGAGGGGAAAGTATAATCTCACACGCCCAAGTATGCAGAAGAGATGCCACGCCTGGTAATTGCTTCGAGTCACCTTGGGTTGTCAGAGCCAGTCATGCTAGAACTGCTGCATTCTGGACCAATTAACCGGTACTCTGTTTTTATTTTTTTTTATAATATCATGATAAAAAAGTGACGAAGATAAAATTTATTTCAAAATAATTAATAATTAAAAATATTTTATACAAGATAATTTAAAATACTGAAAATATTTTTGATAATTTATTAGAACAATAAAAAAATAAAATTTTTACACACAAAATTATATTCAACAATTTATTTTTTCATTATCAAACGAAATCTTAATCCCACCAGCTTCTCATTAATCACAATCAAAGCTACTCTTCAAATAAGCAATAAACCCCTTTAATTAAAAAAAAAGAAAAGAAAAAGATAAAGCAATTCCACCCTTCACCACAATTTATAAGCCCGTTTTCATAAGCCTCAAATGATGCCGAACATTCATCTCATTTGTACCAATTGCTTTCCTTTTCTAATTCAGTACTAATTTAAAAGAAACAATTTTATTGAATTTTTTTATACATCCTTTATAGATAATTGATTTTGATTACTACTTATTCTCTTTTAGAGTTGTTTTACAACATAATGTTATAATAATGAGTACACTAGAATATGTGAAGCATTATTTCACATGGAACAATTAATATAAGTAGAGAAACTACCTCGTACAAAATAACTACTTTATATGGATAATAGTGAAAGTAACTTAGAATAAGTAGTAAAGTTCACAAGTTACTTTCATTTTGAAATGATATGGAGAGTTTGGCTTGGTGGCTCATATATAAAGATAGTTAAGAGGTCTTCCTCTTTACCTTTTCTTCAAGCACAAATGTTTCCTTCTCTTACCTTATTCTATTGTACCTGTTCACGTACATTTTCTTTTCTTATACTTATTCACGTACACTTTTTTCTTTTAACTTGTTCTCATATAGTTTTTCATGTGTACATCTTCTTTATTACCTTATATTCAAGAACAAATCTTATTACACTTAATTACTTTAACAACTACATAATGAGTTTCTAATCATTACTCATTATATGCAATAAAATCATCATTTTAATATTCACATAATAAGTTACAGTAACGGTTACTAATATTAAAACTCTTTATAATAATATCATTCATTATGTGCATTAAAACCTATTATTGAGTAACTGTTATATCTGGCACTATATATGGCACTTTCACAATTTATTTGAGGGATCTTCACTTTTCTAAAGCTATCTCATTCTTACGTAGAGCTTCTCTCTCTAGCACTTTTCTACTTAGTGCTTCTTAGCTTCACTTTACCGCTCACCTATTCTTTTCGCATCCTCAATGATTACTCTACTATTCATCTATCCTCTTCTTCCTACCATGGCATTGAGTACTTCAAGAATTACTCCAATCTTCTTCTCTATCGCTTTCAGTATATCCCTTTTAATTGTTTACAACGTTTCCTCTCCCTATCACAAAAGCCCCATTTACATTTTGTCGACTACAATAGAGATGAGTGATTGCATTAAATAAAACTCTTACTACATAACTTTGTGTTATTGGGAAAGATAGAGAGTTCCACTAACAACCAAGATGCACCTGTTTCATCCTACATTCAGAATCTAATGAGAATCATTCAAGCTTCTCAAGATCTGATGATGGAGACTATGTCTTAACTTGCGTCCTCTACTGCCACCACTTCGCAAGCCCAACATGAATGCCTTAATGAAAGCTCACTTAACGAAGCCACTCCCTTAGTTACAAATACATATGGGAATGAATGATATGGAGAAGGTGTAGTTGATGTAGTAGTTGTTACAAACCCCAATCCAATTAACTCCACTACTACAGTTACACCAACAACTACCTCTACTATAATAATTCCACCATTCACTACTCAAGGCTCTATGACAATGGAAGAGCTCAAAAAGTTACTCAATCAGAAGGATAAAAGCTTCAACTTTTCCATATTTTATCTTAAGTTTCCTTACCTAGCAAGTATAGCTGTTAAGCCATATCCTAAGGATTACAACAGTCCTAAATTCAAGCAATTCAATGGTAAGACTAGTGATGAACAAAAGCATGCTATGAAGTTGTGGAAACACTCGAAGTAGTGAGATTAAATGATAACTTGAAGTTGAAGGAGTTATCTAAATCTCTCACTAAAAAGGCCTATACATGGTATGTTAATCTTACCCTAGGCTCTGGTGAATCTTGGAGTTAAATGTGTAGGATGTTTTGGGATAAATTCTTTTCTACTTAAGAAAAGGTTACTCTCATTAATTTGGGAAGAAAATATCAAAAGTCTAGAGAAGACCTTATTGAATATATCCAACGCTTTAGAACAAGGGTGTTGGATGTATAAGAGTCTCATTATAAGAAGGAATTGGTGAAGCTTTGCATTCAAAGGATGTTTGATGAGTATAAGCTACACTTGGAGAACTCACCTTTTCCAACCTCTGTTACCTTGGTAGAAACTGCATAAAGAACCAATAATACTGTTCTTAAACAAAAAAGAGCTACTCACTTTGATGAAGGAATACCTCAATAGTGAATGCTATTCAAGGAAGACACAAAGAAAAAAAAGGTCTTTTACAATCAAATTTACATTTTAGAAGGGATGATCTAAGGAAATGGCCATGTAATGAGAACAATTTTTCTCCACCATTCTCAATTCCACTAGGATATTAAGAACTTCGTCATGAATGGATTAAGGATAAACATGCGAACTTGCCTTATGTTATTTGACCATTAATAGCAAAAGAGAAATCCAACCTAAGATATTGTGGCTATCACAAAACATTTTGTCATTCACTTCTTAAATGTAAAGACTTAAGCAAAATATTCCATAAGAAAATGCAAGTTGGAACATTATTGATTAGGAACAATAGGGTCTAAAACAACCTGTTTCTCTCTCATGTATGATACTTCTATGACTTTGACACTTTATTACTTTATATATTGAAATTTGACATTTAGAAAGAAAAGAAAGTCATATTTCAAACGCTAACTTTATCACTCATACTTTGGCTGCAATGACATTATGCTACTGGTCGAAAGCTTTATTGCTCATTCTTTGACCATAGCCCATCATTCTTACTTCAGCCACAAGCTTTACTGCTCATATTTTGGCTATAATGATATTTATTTTTATAGGTCGCAAGCTCTATCACTCATTCGTTGGCCATAATTTATCATTCATATTTTAGCCACTAGCTTTATTGCTCATAATTTGATTGTAATGATGTTATACTATTGATCGCAAGCTTTATCACTCATTTATTGGTCTTAGCTTATTACTCATAAATCGACCGCAACAATTTTGCTTACTTATTTAAATGGTTGAATTAATCTCTTTTACATCAAGTTAAGAGTAAACCTCTTAGATGTAAAGTTGAGATTCCCCTTTGGTTGCATACAATAATTTGAGTTGTGAGTGTGTAACATTCATATGAATAGCATTACAAATCTAATAAAGGAGTAAACACTTACCGAGTTCCATAGAAAAGAGTCGTTATTTTTTATGATGGATAAATCATCTAATTATTTTTGAGAAAAGTTGTTATTGGAGGAAACATTTAATCTTTTTCACAATTCTTCAGTAAAACAATTTTTGTTGCAATCTCTTTTGATATATCTAATTATTCTCAAGAAAAATCACTATTGGAGGAAGTATCTAATCATCTTCACAACTCCTCTTCACAATTCTTTAGTATAACAATCTTTATTGCAATTCTTCTTAACTTTAATCTCAGCTTTGCTAGCATCATATATGAACTGTAGCATCAGTTTCCATTTTTGTTGAAATACTTGCTCATGGAATATTGGCAATCGCAAGTTAACTTTCTAATTCTTGTGTTACATATGTGTTACATAAGGACTAGAAGCAATACTAGTAAACAAAAGTTTAAATACAAAAAATCATATGCGTACAACTCTTAAGTTTAGCCAAGAGTACGTAAAGTCTCTGAAAAAGAAATAATGAAACATAAGAGGAAAAGTGGCTAAGAGAAAAAGACACGTGAGATTATCATACTCAAATTGATGGACTACTCAATATGGAATATGAGGAATTTCACCAATTTTACAGACATCAGCCAAAAATGAGATAAGTCCTCATATGCAATATTATTATTTTTATTTCTTTATGCACATTATTACAAATTTGACATAAACTACATATATCTAAAATGTGCCAATGAAATTATTATTAGTTACTTTTTTATGGCATTAACATTATAAAGAATGCATACAATAACAAAGACTATACTTTTATATTACTATGAGAATGGTATTAAAACGATTAAATAATTACATTTTTGAGATTTTATTACATAAAGAAATATATTATCTAAAGAGATATCAAACTTTATTATAATTTTTATTATCATTTTAATATTTTTTGTATTATTGATTTATTTCTTTAAAAAATGCAACATAAAAAATATAAATATAAATATAAATAAAAATTCAAAAAAAATTGTAAAATAAGTTGCAGCATAAGTACTGCAAAGAACAAATAAAAAAGGGTAAAATACCCCCACCCTCTTAAGTTTTAATTCAAATTTAAGTGGATCCATTAGTTTTTGAAATAGACACTCCATCTCAAAAAAAATCTTTCGTTAGACACATGGTCCAACTATTAGTGTTTTCGTTAATTTGGTGATGTGGCATTTTAAAATGATAATTTTACCCTTATTAATTTTAAAAATTACTATTATATAATTTTTATTAATCTTATAATTAATTTTTTTATTAATTAAAAAAAGGAACACCAACTGATGCTCGGAGATCGATGCTCTTTTTTTTCAAGGAGCTAAATCGGCACTTCATTTTTTATTTTTTTAAAAAATATAATAATAATTTTATAAATTAAAAAAAATATTTTAATCATTTCATAACATCTTTTAACAATGTTTACACTTTTTGGGTAAAAGTATTTATTTTGAAAACTAATGGATTTATTTAAAATTTCAATTAAAACTTAAAAATGTGAGGGTATTTTATCAACTAAAAAAAGCATACGGCCTTATGCCCGCAAGCTTCAAACAAAAAAACTCATGACACATGCTGCGAGCCTTAAGAAAATAGCTCACGGCTTGTGCTGCAAGTCCCAAGTAAAATAGTACTATGAGCCTCGAATGAAAGAATATATGTGCCTATTCCTTAATTCTTGTGTAAGATATTCCATGAATTTCCAACCTAGGTATTCTACTTTCTATCATTTAAATCTTTATCATTACTTTGGGGACTTTTTTTTCATCCATTTGTTGCAGCCATTAACATGATTATAAATGCCTTTTTGGTCATCCTTAACCACTGCAATATTACAAGTGTTCATGATAATCTATGCCACAATATCTATGATTGTCCAGCAAAAGCTAAAAATAGAAAAAACTAAAGAGGTAAAGTGTTGATAAACTTATCTGTGGTTTTTCTCTTTGGGCTCAATGTAGTTACAATATCCAAAATTTAAAAATATCAATCTGTTTGAGCATATAAGAAAAACATTTCTTTCAAATAGAAAATTCCATCTTATGCATGAAAATGTTATTTTATCTTTCAATATATAAACAAATTTCATGTAGGGGATGACAAACAAGAAAAATACAATTTTTTTAAAAAGCAAGAAAAATAAAAAAAATTCTTTTCCTTTCAAAATGAAAATTTTATCTTATACATGAATTTTTTTATTAAAGAAATTCATGCAAGAGGCAAAAAATGAGAAATATATAAAAAATAATTTTAGATAATAAAGAAAATAATTTAAAATTACACAATTAATCAATTATTACACAAAATAGTAACGTGTAAGTGCATATGGCACTATTGTATATAGTGTTACTCCCTCGAGTGTTACTGCTTACAACATTACTATCAATGGTGTTGCTGTCTAAAGTACTACTATTTAAGGCATTACTTCATAACGCGTTATAGCCCAAAGTGTTACAACACAAAACGTCATAGCATAAGGTGTTACTGCACAAAGTATTACACTACAATAAGTTACAATAGAAAACACTTCTTCTCCTTAAAAAAATACATAAGAAATTAAATTAGAATTCTTATGCAATGGGCAAAATGTAAATGGTCAATTTTGGTTACTACTTATTCTCTTTAAGAGTTGTTTTACAACGTAATAATATGATAATGAAAAGAATTAGAATAAGTGAAGCAATGCTTCATGCAAAACAACAAATACAACTAGAGTAATTACCTAGCACAGAATAACCATTTCACATACATGGTAGCGAAAGCAACTTGGATTAAGTGACAGCATTCGCAGGTTACTTTCATCTTGAGATATTTTAGAGAGTTTGACTCAGTGGCTTAGATGTGGAGGTAGTTAAAAGATCTTCCTCGTAACCTTTTCCTGAAGTACAAGTGTTTCTTTCTCTTACCTTGTTCTCTTATACCTATGCACATACTCCTTCTTCTTTTGTACCTGTTCACGTACACTCTTTCTCTTAACTTATTCTCGTATAACTTTTCATATATACCTTTTCTCTATTACCTTTCACTCAATAACTAGTCTTATTACATCCAATTACTTTAACGGTCACATAATGATTTTCTTATCATTACTCGTTATATGCAATAAAATCATCATTTTAATATCCACTTTATAGGTTACAGTAACAGTTACTTACATTAAAACTCATCATAATAATGCCATTCATGACATGCATTCAAAATTATTTTTGAGTAATTGCCACTTATGGCACTATATATAGCACCTTCACAATTCATTTGATGGATCTTCACTGTTTCAGAACTACCTCATTCTTACTTAGAGCTTCTCATTAGCACTCTTCTACTTAGTGCTTTTCAACTTCACTCTATTACTTGCCTATTCTTTACTTATCCTTAATCACCACAATACTAAGTACTTCAATAGCTGCTCCAATCTTCCTTTCCATCATCTCTAATACATCCTTTTGACTTGTTTGCAGTGTTTTCTCTCCATTTCACAAGAACCCCATTTACATCTTTTCTCTCTTATCTTGTCATTGATTGACTTTCATGAAATTAAAAAATTCAAGGAAAAAAAAGAAGAAAAATGATATTTCATTATTTTCAATAGGAGTATATTAATAGCATATCCATCATTTATCTAGATTCGATTGACATTTTGTTCACGAATATATCCCACAACAAAAAGAAATTGATTATGAATATAGATCTCAACAACAAGTCTTCTTTAAAAAAACTAATTTTTGAACCATAAGAAAAATTATATACAAACTTAATTTTTTCTTCATTCCCAACATCTTCATCAACTTGGAAACGAGATGTGGGAATTGAACTTTCATTTATAAACTAAATTGGCATGAACTCATTCAAGGTGTTTGGCTGTCTAGACCTTCACACCATGAAATTCTCATGCTTACATGGACTTGTTTTCCTTTACATTGTTTTTGGCATTAGTTCCTTGGGTGGTTGTTTCACTATTTTGGATTTTCTTTGTGTTTTTTTATAGTTGGGAGGATTTTTTTTTTTAACCTCTTTGTTATTGATTTCTCACGCAAGTGCACTTATCATTAACAAGTAATATAATGATAAAGTAGAGTATCATTTCCATAGAGAATTATTTTAATTCCTATTGTTAAGTACTAAAATTGATACACCCTAATCTTATCTAAACAATTAAAATTAAAATTAAAATTAATAAACTAATAAACTAAAACTAAACTAATCTAAAACTTATTTGCAAGTTTATTAAATTCGAGTCATTACCAAATCTAAGATTATGATATCCCTCAATACTTCATCTGATTATTGTCTCTCTCTCTTAGCTCAGTTTAATGGATTAAGTTACTAACCTAGAGTCCTAAATTATTTACAAGTCTTCGAGTTTCTCATAAAAATATCGCTCTTAATTAATTTACTATATATCTATGTAAATTAAATTGAAAAAAGATTTATTAAGTTCATGCTCTAATCTTGGCTACGTATGACTTATAGGTTTATGTGTACCTTATATACAAATCAAACCACCTAATTAACTAAGTGTATTCGATCATACACTATTTTATCTAAGGTCTACTCAAATCTTCTTCGTCAAGGTTTAACCTAGGTTTTCAATTCTATCTAATTGGTAGCCAATCAACTAGAAGCATAAAGAACATAATAAAATATATAACTTAAATCCATCAAACATAATAACAAAAAAGATAAATAAATTAGACTATGTATTGATTTTAATCATAATCTCAAATAAATAATTTAGTTTCTCATCAAGTCACACATCATCGTCAAATTAAGTTTAAACATTAAAAACAAAAACCAAAAAAAGAATAATAAAAAGATACAAGAACAAAAGAATTGAATTCTAGATCTCCAAATCTTCTTGAATCCCCTTGATTTTTCCTCATCTTCAATGACTTTGTGGCTTGATTTCTAACTCTCAGTTTGGTTTTTCATTCCCCTCTAAAAGTTCTCCGAAATATTGTTTTTATAAGGCTTTAAAGTTAAGTTAAGTTGGATAAAGAAAGAAGTCAATTTCAGTTAGGATTTCCTCATCAGACTACGTGGATCATGGCCTTGACCAATTAATTAGCAAAAATCATAATTGCTTTAAGAATACTGCAGTACTTAAATTTCGACAAGATTTTTAACTATATTTCCAACCAAAATGGAGAAGTGGTTAACATGAAAATTGTAACTTTTTCTCTTAGCTTTCCAATAGTCAAAGAATCATCTCATTTAGAGCTCTGTAGAGAAAATTATGATCATAATACCAAAAATGTGCAATGAAAATCTACACCTTAAAATTGCTCTTCTTCTTCCATTCAAATTCTTCCTTCATTAAACACCTACAAAAGCACAACAAATTAATAACAACCTATTTAATCACATTAATACCAAATTAAGCATAAAATTAATTAAGATTATATTAACTCACCTAAATTAACTAATTTAAATTTATTTAAATAAAACTTACTAGCTTCTATCCATTACTATAAAAACTAAGCTAAATTACTATCAAAATTAAGCCCAAATAACTATATATCATAAAGTGATCACTCTTCAATGGGTAACTAGGATCTATTCTTCATTGTCTGGATCCTCAATTGTAAGGCCACAAGCATTGTCTCTATTTACTTGTGTTAAAACATCGAACTAAAAAATACTAAAAAGGCTTCAAGACGTGTATCAATGTCACTATTCTTAAAGTTTTATTTGCCCCACTTGTAGCATGCAAAAAAGTAACTATGTATAAACTTCTAAAATATAATGAAGCCTAGTGATTGATGACATTTTACACTGATGAAATCAATACACTGAGCACTCACTAAAGTATAACAAGATTATCAAATTTCTGTATAATTTTTCTACATCAAAATGATATGAAAGAAAACTTTAAAAACTTTGAAAAAGAAAAGAGAGCTTGTTATTATTATTTTTTGTATGTTCCATTACCTAAATGAGAGTTCTTTTTATAGGCTTAGGTGTTAATTCTTAACAGACACAGTTGTGTCTATTTCAAACAGTCACAACTATTAGTCTTTTCCAACATACGTGACTCTTCCTTTATTTTCTTATTTTCAACAAATATGACCCTTCCCTTATTTTCTAATTTTTAATAGACATGACTTTTTCTTTTATTGCAACATGGGATTGTGTCCTCATATTTATTTGTAAACATCCAACAATCCTGCACCATTTTCAAATTAATCCAAATTTTCAACAATCTTGGAAATCGATTGCATAAATGAAGGTGTTTTTTTATTGAACTTTCACTTACTGAAGACATGTTAAAGTTAATTGAAATTGTATGGTAGATTATGCTTTGAACCAGTTATTCAATTTAATTAACAAAACACATCTCACTCAATTATTGCAACACTAATGAATGCATCGTATCCAATGATGCTTTTATAGCCATGTGTATGCATCTTTTTTTTATGCCTGTTGTTAAAGTCAAGCTCTTGAGCTTTTAGAAGCGGCCACATTTCACACTCATATAAGTAGATCCCATCAAGAATACCCCCACAACTAAAGCACTTTAACAAACTTTATAGTATGAGTCTATTAAGAGTGTATAACTCATTTTTTCTTTACTATTACGGGTACCTAGCATTTTACTTAGTATGAAATATAAATATATTATATTACAGTGCTAACAACCATTTACAGATGATGTACTCTGTCTCATTGAACTTAAGACTTGACATTATACCAAATGTTAAATCAAATTTTCACCATTGGCGACTTTTAATTTATGATCTTGAGCCCTATCCCCTTTAAGGTTTTTTTTTACAAGATCTCTAGTAAAGGATTTGCCAAATTTTTACTAGATCTCACAAAAGTTATAGTGATCACTCCATCAGAAATTTATTGTCGGACATAGCTATGTCCTAATCCAATATGTCTAGATTTTCCATTATACACTTGGCTATATGCTTTTGCTAAAGTTGCTTCACTATCACAACGAATAGAATTGGAGAAACTGGTTTAGGCCTAAAGGCACACCATAAAGTAATTTTCCTAGTCATTCGACTTCCTTGGTGGCAGCAACCAATGCAATAAATTCGATTACCATGGTAGAATCTATTATACATATTTGTTTCTTAAACTCCCAAGAAATGGCACCTCTACTAAACATGAAGATCTATATGCTTGTGGGAGCATGATCTTCTAAACTTGTAATCCAACTAGCGTCTGAATATCTTTCTAGTACTGATGGATATCCATTCTAGCAAAGTCCATAATTGATTGTTTTCTTTAAATACCTTAGTATTCTATTTATATTTGCCAATGCAAAATACTTGGATTACTTGTGTATTGACTTAATTTCCCAATAACAAATGTTATTTTTGGTTTTGTACACGCAATTGCATATATTAGGCATTTATTACAGTTGCACATTCTACTTGTGCTATTGGTTTATCTTTGTTGGGTGGTACCATCCATAGATTACAATCAATTGAATGTCCTCTTCCATGATCATGCCCAACTAGGCATACTTTCACACATTTGTAATGATGAATCAAATCCATTACTTGGTCATAATTATATAAAAGCACTTTTGGATTTGACGCACCTGGATCCAAAGGTAAATGACAATATATAGTTACTTTCTATTTCAAGTTTGTAGTATCTTGAAGTACACCATCCAACCATTCCATTTATTCTTTTCCAACAACTTCGTTAAACATAGGGAACATTCTATCAAGGCCTTCCAATCTTTCTAGGCTATTTTTATCTAAATTTGAACTTTTTTTGCAAGAATTTCAAGGCCTCCAATGTATTTGGATGATCATGAGGTCATCCGATTATATTGATATCATAGCTATCCAATGCAACAAATCTATATTCTGGGGTTGGTGAAAATTCATAATAGCCATGACCACCACCACCAATATTTAGGATTTTCAATAACAGAAGTAACTTATCTCGTGGGAGATTATAAAAATAATGATTTCCAATCATGTGATACACGAGACCATTAAATTTTTTTTCAAACTCACCAACTACTTTACTCATAGTATTTAGAGATTAATCCTTGGAAAAATGTCCATCAACTATATCATCGAAATTAATAGCAAAATTAAGATTCTTTAGGTTGTTCTAACTCGTCACTACCTTTTGTAAAATAAGAATACTATGTCAATAATAGCGAGGAACCTCAATGAAAAAATGGCCGCTAGGGATATCAGTATACTAGACATAAAAAATAATGCCAAAGGAAAATAGAGGATACTTGCCTTGCCCATTTGTTAATCTATGTGCAAACCCCATGTAAAATTCACTGTTTAATTTTATGATATTAGAAATTAATGATTAATCCACAAAGCTTATTATTAAACTAGTGATATGAAATTGGAGCCAGTGAATAGGAGAATTCTTATCCAATCCACAGTCATCTATTAAAATCTAAAGCAATATAAAATGGAAACAAACTCATCAACCATTTCTTAACTGAAGAAATTTTTGTTGCTTACTTGGCCATCCAAGAAACTTCATTGCATATATTCACCAATTAAAAGATTAACCTACCACACCGCATTGTAACAATGGTTTACTATAGCCAAAGTGCCAAATTAGGCATGTGTTTTTGGGTTTCTTCTATCAATTGTTGCAGAACGCAACTCTCAATAGAAAAAATGGCAATAACAAAGGATTTAGAATTTTAATGAAAGGTAGATTCCATGAGTAAAAATTAGCATAGTACTATAATTCATTTAAACTTCCATTTTATCAAAACAAGTTAACAACCTAATTTGGTCATACCAATCCACAAAATTAAAAACCAATTCCTTTAGTATTCCACTTACAACAGCTATTTAAAATGAAATAAAATCTTAAGATTATTAGAACGCTAAACTAAAAAATGCCAAAAATGCTTTAAGACATTTATCAATGCCATAACCTTTAAGGTTTTATTCACCCCCACTTGTAGTGTGTAAAAGAGTTACTAGTGTATAAACCTCAAAGATACAATGAAACCCAGTGATTGATGACATTTTACACTGACAAAATCAATACACTAAACACTCATTAGAGCTTGAAAAGATTATCAAACTTCTATAAGACTTTTTTGCAACAAAATGATATAGAATAAAACTTAGAGAATGTTAAGAAAAGAGGAGAGATTGTTGTTTTTTTTTTCTGTTGTACATTCTGTTGCTTAAAAGGAGGTTCTTTTTATAAGCTTAGGTGTCCATTCCCAACAAACATAGTTGTTTTATTTCAAACAGTCACAACTATTGGTTTTTTCAACATACATGACTCTTCCTTTATTTTCTTATTTCAACAAACATGACCCTTCCTTTATTTTCCAATTTCCAATCAACATAATTTTTCCTTTTATTGCATCGTGGGATTGTGTCCCATATTTATTTGAAAATGTCCAATAACTTAAAGATTGGATGTTTCCTTTGTATTTAAGGTTGACGTGATGTAGTCGAAAGATACAAAGTTTATGGATGTACTAAACACATTTGGTTGAGAAAGCATGCTCATCACTAATGCTGAATATGATGACACCATTTCTTCTTCAAACTCGATTTTCATATCCTTGTATAGCCCCATGATTTTGTCTTTCATGACAAAATATTTTTCTATAGGGTGACCAATCAAACAATGGTATTTGCAATAGTTGGGGTCATCTACTCGATCAACTTTTTCTAGTCACTTCATCTTTAACAATTGAATAAGCTTTGACTTTAGAAATTCTTCTAAGATTTCTACAACATCTAAGTTAGGGAAAAGGTACTACTTATCTTGATTTTCCTTTAAAGATGATTTCTTTTTATCTTGCAAAAGGCCAGACTTTACCTCCTAGGTTTCTTTTGAGTTGATAGTCATCTTGATGGGTTTGGTGTTCACAATCATAGACAAAGTTTTAGGCATAATGCCTCGAAAAAGGTAGCATCATCCCCCATTCATCCATTGGATAAACATATCAGGGGTTGATGATTCGAACAATCGCTCTTTGTAGTTAAGACTAAGATTTCTCCACCTTTGGATGTAATTAATCACAAGTTCATTTTTTCATTGATTTGAAGTTGTGAGTTCAATCATACTTACTACACGTCGAGTGCTATAGAAGCAATTAAAGAACTCACATTTTAGTTGCTCTTAACTGTCAATGGTCTCAAGCTCCAAAGTAGTGTACCAATTAAAGGTGTTGCATTTTAAAGAGTGAATGAACTACTTCACCATAAGATCTCCATCGATGTTAACATTGTTGCAAGTTTTCACAAAGTGTGCAATATGTTGACGAGTTCCTTTACCATCAAACTATTGGATCTTTAGTGGTTGATAGTTTTATAACATCTTGATGCAATCAATCCTTTAAAAGTATGGTTTCGCATAAGTGTAAGAAGATTAGGTAACACTTTCCACCAATTCGTTGACGAATTCCTTCAACTGGTTAGCCATGACCACTTTATTTGGTTTTTGTTGAGGATTGTTTTCAACTTTTGTAATGGAATTCTCATCATTTTCTTGAAGATTTTGGCACTAAGTTTGGCTAAGAGCAACCTATGTCTTTCCAATAAGGTTGCTAATTCTTGCCATCATTGAGGCAACTTGCTCATCATTTTCTCTGCTGCTTGTCGTCAAAGATTCTACAATCTTCGCAAAAAATGCAATTTGTTTTTCTATAGATGTCGTGCCAGTTGTCATAGTAGTCATCATTCTAGAATTTGCTTTTAAAGAGGAATTGTGTCGAGGGAATGAAAGAACAAAGCTATTACTTGAATAAGCGTCCTGTTCCTTGCATAAGAGTTAAAGATTTGTACTTGATCCTTTAGAGGAAGCAAGTTGCAGAGCAAAGACTTCTTCTAAACTTGTAGAAGAAACATCACACAAAAAATTTTGTTTCAGCACTACAGAAGTCTACTTACAAATATTCAATAAAAGCTTTTATCCTTCTCATAATACCTTATTGATGAAATCGAATATTTGTGCCTGATGATGAATTTTGGGAAACTGCAAGATTCGCTTGAGCTATTTGGACAGGTAGTTACTAACGAGGTTCTTGTTTGGGAGTCATTGCAATTTGGAAATTTGAGTTTTTGAAGAAAAAAGATGACAGATAAAGATTGTCCCACTGAGTGTGCTAGAAATATGCATACACAAAATTTGTTTTGAAAATTAGACTAGAAATCCTAAGACCAATAACAAATATTTATCAGACGTAGAGTCTACAATCTTTGATATTCTTTGATAGTCTACAACTTGGTCTGATTCTTCATGCTTTAAGGGTCTACAACTTAATCTTGAAATTTAATTTCTTTGAATTTACTTTAAAATTATATTAATTTGATTAAAGATAAATTATGATGAATCATAAATAGTCTTTTGATTAGTCAAACTTGAAATCTTGAGTCCTAATTGACCGAATTTGCATCTTATTTTCAAATTATCTTAATTTTACAGATAAATTAGATAACTAAAAGGTAAAATTCAATTAATCAAAATTTAAATATTATCTCTAAATTATGTTGATTTGTTTAGAAGTAAATTTGATAATCAATAGGTAAATTTTAATTGTTCTAATTACATATTTTTGAGATAATTTAACTAATAATTATTTATTTTATGACATCTTCCAATACACATGGTTACATTATCCGACTTCTAAAATTTATTAATTTTCGACATGTGATGTTTTGTGATTGAATAAAAATTTTCTCTTTCTTGGAGCGAAAAGCAACAAATGCAAGTTGCTTCACGGGCTGCCATCGCAGTTAAAAGGGAGCTTTTATCGAACTCAAACCAAACCAGTCATGTTTGGGGCGAATGGGTGGCCCCACGGTACAGACTAGCATCATCTGATTTATCTGCCGTCAGCGCGAGGGCTAGCTCACCTTTTCCTTAATTAAATTAAAGGCTTTAGCTCAAATGCCCAATCATCCAACCACAGAAAGGAAAAGAAAATGCCAATAACAATAATAAATGCATGAAGAGAAAATAATAAAAAAAAATTTCCAGAATTAGACAGGACAACGGCCCACCAAACTAGTAGCAGTTGCGTTGCATTTACATTGAAGCCTACGAAACCACCCCTCTCTTCGCTTGTACCTGTCGGCAGCCACATGAGAGCGTGTCCGTCTCTCTGTTCCTTTTAGCCTCTCACGGAGCATAAAAACAAACCCAAACGACAACGAAAACAAAAAGAGAGTTCAAAATAGTGAAGCAGCTGGCTCCATTTTAAGAGTCAAGCAATGAGTCAAGCTGACAGTGAGGAACAGAAGTGAAGATCTACGC
This sequence comes from Theobroma umbraticum, assembly GCF_002168275.2. Taxonomy (NCBI): domain Eukaryota; kingdom Viridiplantae; phylum Streptophyta; class Magnoliopsida; order Malvales; family Malvaceae; genus Theobroma; species Theobroma umbraticum. The sequence goes on along the minus strand of NW_018397259.1, from coordinate 1,545,868 downwards.
AAGAATTTAGCTTCGAAATATCTATTCAGAAGATCAAATGTTGGTCCAAGACCGTGCAGTTCCGAAATCTCCGAAACCTCCCCAGATCAGAACCCTCCCTACACTTCAACAAAGCCGGTTCGCTGAACCCAAAAACCTTGATTTCTCCACATGGGTATCCGAGAATTTTTACAGAATCATAACAATCTTTGTCCTAATTTCCACCATCGCCGCCGTTTTCTTCTTCTACACCTCCACCAACACGGCTTCCCTCCTTTGTCTCCAATCTCAGACCCAACACGCGATCGATTCCATATCTTTCCCCCAAATCAAGTGGAATTCAATCAAGCCCATTGCTGACAAAACGTCGCCGTACGCTAATTTCAGATCAGAGCAATGGGTCGTTGTCTCCGTTGCAAATTACCCGTCCGACGCGTTGAAAAAGATGGTGAAGGTTAAAGGGTGGCAGGTTTTGGCAATCGGGAATTCGAGGACACCCAGAGATTGGAGCTTAAAAGGTGCTATTTTTCTGTCATTAGATATGCAAGCTAATTTGGGTTTTCGTGTTGTGGATCATTTGCCTTATGATTCTTATGTTAGAAAAAGTGTTGGTTATTTATTTGCGATTCAACATGGTGCTAAAAAGATCTTTGATGCTGATGATCGGGGGGAAATAATTGATAATGATCTAGGGAAACATTTTGATGTGGAATTAGTGGGGGAAGGAGCTAGGCAAGAAGTTATATTGCAGTATAGTCATGATAATCCTAATAGGACTGTAGTCAACCCTTATATTCATTTCGGGCAACGGTCAGTTTGGCCTAGGGGATTACCATTGGAAAATGTGGGTGAAATTGGACATGAGGAGTTTTACACTGAGGTTTTTGGTGGGAAACAGTTTATACAACAAGGGATTTCAAATGGGTTACCGGATGTTGATTCTGTGTTTTATTTTACTAGGAAGTCAGGTTTGGAAGCTTTTGATATTAGGTTTGATGAGCATGCGCCGAAAGTGGCATTGCCTCAAGGTATGATGGTGCCATTAAATTCATTTAATACGATATATCATTCATCGGCATTTTGGGCCTTGATGCTCCCTGTTTCTGTTAGTTCAATGGCTTCGGATGTGTTGAGGGGTTATTGGGGACAGAGGCTTTTGTGGGAGATTGGTGGTTATGTTGTTGTGTATCCAGCTACAGTTCACCGGTATGACAGAATTGAGGCATACCCCTTTTCAGAGGAGAAGGATCTTCATGTGAATGTGGGTCGTTTGATTAAATTCTTGGTGTCATGGAGATCAAATAAGCACAGGTTGTTTGAGAAGATATTGGAATTGAGTTATGCTATGGCAGAAGAGGGGTTTTGGTCTGAGCAGGACCTCAAGTTTACTGCTGCTTGGCTTCAGGACTTGCTTGCTGTGGGTTATCAGCAGCCAAGGTTGATGTCATTGGAATTGGACAGGCCACGGGCAAATATTGGTCATGGGGATCGAAAAGACTTTATTCCTCAGAAATTGCCATCTGTTCATCTAGCGGTGGAGGAAACAGGGACAGTTAGTTATGAGATTGGGAATTTGATTCGTTGGAGGAAGAACTTTGGAAATGTTGTGCTTATCATGTTCTGCAGTGGTCCTGTGGAACGTACTGCCTTGGAGTGGAGATTGCTTTATGGGCGAATATTTAAAACTGTGGTTATTTTGTCTGCACAGAAGAATTCAGATCTTGCTGTCGAAGAAGGTCAATTAGATCAAATTTACAAGTAAGTTGCCACAAGAATCATGTCTTACCCTTGACATGATACTTTTATTTTATCACTTTATTTGTCTATGATGCTTCTTGCTTACAATTTCAATTGTTGTATTTGTCTTACTTTTCTTCTCTTTTGTATTTTTGGGAACAAAGTTATATTCTGCTTTACTAGATACCTTTCCTGGCCATTAGAACATTGATTTGCCTGAGTTTCTTTCGTCCTTAGCTGGGCAGGGAGAATATCGCAAAATACCTCCAGATAAATTGTTGTGTAAAGCCTTGGACAAACTGAATCTGGATATCAATTATTAATTGCAATATTATTTGTAGAGAACAATTATTAGTTGCAATGAATTGGGACGTCCAGTTTTCATAATTGCACTTGATCCATGGAAAACTAATATGGAAGTGTCTTGATTTTCTTTCATGTGCCTTTTACAGAAACATAGTTGGCAGTAAATGCATGCATGAGATAGTGAAGCAAATGATATTATGTTGTTCTACTGAAGATGAAGTCGTGTAAATATTGATTAATTTCATTATATACTTGGATTATTCTTCATATTGAATGTCTTAACCTTTGATTTTCTGTTGACCTTGATTCTTTTAATTATATTGTAAAATTGGAGGTGCAAATTTAGTGCAATTTAGAGACTACTAAATAAGAGGCTGTCATATATTAGGTAGTGGAGGTTGATATTGAATTTTTTTGGTTTGTTGTGTGAAGCAACTTTTATACTTAGAATCATTTTATTAGAATTTGAAAATGAAAAATGAGTCTCTTTATGGTAGATGATTGATCCATAACATACTAATTGCCAATTGGGCTGGCCCCTTGTCTGATTAGCAGTTTCCATATTCAGGCATGGTTTTGTTTTTGATATGACCATTCATTGGAAGCTATTAACTCAAAATATACTGGATGTACTTTTTAAGTTGGATTTGACTTGAAGTTTTTGCAAAGGGCCTTTTTTAAGCCTTAGGGGAATGGAAGTTATACCATAAAGAGTCCTTGCATGAAGTAGATGTATTATTTGAAGCTGGGATTTGCTACATTGTAATTGGTCTTTGCTGATTCCAGATGGTATCATTAGTATTTCAAAATCTCAAAAATAGCCATATTTTCTGATTTTCTCCATGATCCTTGACAATCTGTTCCTTTCTTGCCAAGCCACATCTCTTTTTAATTCAAAGTACTACCTCTGCTTTCCCTTGCTAAACCATACCCAGGCTCCCTATTCTACCCTCACTAAGGCTTTGCTTGGTAGGAAGGATTGAGTGGAAAACTTTTCAATCTAAGGCCCAATATTCATAATTACTGTCCTATTTTATAGCATAACCATTGGATTTAGAATTTTTCTCATCCTCCCTACTCAAAGCCTTAGAAAAAATTAATTTCCATCAATATTATTTTCTGAATAAATTAGTTGTATAAACAATTAATGATCTCTTTGAAGAAGTTATCTTACACTGCAAATGGAGTTTTATTAATTATATATGCAATACAATGTGTTTCTGTTTGCTTATTTTTGTCAAAATGTAAGTTAGGTTTGGTAATATGTCAATTAAGTTGTTCGTGTGTTCCTTTCTTCTGAGTAAAGTCTTCCTAAAGGCAGCAAATTGTTGTTATGTGGTCAATTTATGGTTGATAATCATGGAAACTATAGCTGTTAAGTGATAACCTGCCTGTTTTATTGGCATTGAGTCATCCTGTAGTCATGTTAAACCAGAATTACTTGTACAGGGCATCTTTCATCTTATACTAATTATCTCTTAACATTTGGTTTAGGCATCTGCCCAAGATATTTGATCGGTTTTCTAGTGCCGACGGCTTTTTATTCCTCGAAGATGATACCATTCTTAATTACTGGAATCTGCTACAGGCAGATAAGACTAAGCTATGGATTGCAGATAAGGTACCAAAGCTCTGCCTTTTGTCTTAGCATTTATTTTCTTTTGACGCTTGACGTGTTATTTTAAAAAACTAGTTGGGTAAACCTTTTGAGACCTACTCAGGATAGGTTTCTTTTAACCGTTCACATGATTATTAATTGTTCTAGCACTTGCTTGTTTCTTGCAATAGATTTCCTTTTGCTATTTATTTGAAGGGAACAGTTTGAATTGTTATGTCTGTTTATGCATGTATGTAACAATATAATCTTACACAGTATGAAGCATTATGTTCCTAAAAGATGAAAATTGTTTATTTTGAGTAACTACTAAGTCACTACTCTTGCTTGTGCTCTCAATTTCATGGGAATAAGGTATCCATGTCTTGGAGTACTGCATCAACCAATGGAAATTCAGATTGGTATTCAAAGCAAGCGGACATGGTAAAGAAAGTTGTTAGTACAATGCCAGTTCACTTCCAAGTGAATTATAAAGAAGTTGTAAGGAGTGACCAGAGCCTCACAATTTGCAGTTCTGAGATATTCTACATTCCTTGGCGCTTTGTAGCAGACTTTGTTGATCTTGTTAATCTGGTTGGGCATCTAGAAATCCATCAAAAGGTTGCCATACCCATGTTCTTTTTGTCAATGGATTTGCCTCAGAATTTTGATTCAGTGCTTAGTAAAATGGTGTATAAGCAGGACCTACCTTCTACTAATTCTTCTTCGACGCATTATTCTGCACAAGCACCTGCGGTGCATCCATGGAAGGTGTCAAGTGAACAGGAATTCATAAGGCTAATCAGAATAATGGCTGAAGGTGATCCGCTCCTAATGGAGTTAGTTTGAAGGTGAAAGACGTGCAGTAGTGAGGAGGGGAAAGAAACATGTACCTACATTTGTAACTGTGATACCAAATACTGTTTTTTTTTTTCTTCTTCTTCTTTTTATTTCCTTAATTTTTTCAGGGGAAGGGGTGTTCTTTTTGTAACTTCTCTGTAGATTCACCTTTGTATGATTCATTTACTGGTTGGAGATTCCCTCCAAAGAGAAAATGTGTTCATCCTGTTCTGTTGGGCTCATGAATATATGAGTGGAAAATGTCCATTGCCAATCCTGCTTTGCCGATTTTAATGATTTTCATTCAGGAATTGCAGATCCATTTTCTTGGATTCTTGTCCTTTTTCGTTTGTGGTCTTCCTGGACAGACATCTGGAATCCTGTTTCCTGATGTTGAAATAAAAATACCCTAAAAATTGCTACCTTATAATGAATAATAAAATTTAATCTGAACATATAAATGTTCTCATTTTCCTGTTTCTCTCTCTCTTGCATTAATAAAATTAAAAATTTAAAAAAATAATAATAATAAATTTACATAAAAAATTTAGTTAGAAATTATAAAAAAAAATTAAAATTTAAAATCAAATTAAAACTTTAATTAATTATAAATATCAAATCAATGTGATCAAACCAACGTGATTTCAAATGTTTCTTAATTCTCAATTTTTTACATGATTATTTAAATGTCAAATTTAAAATATTATTTTCTTAAAATTAATTATTGTAAATAACAAAGATAACATTAAAAAAAAAAACCTTTTGATGTTCATGTTTTATGTGTTTTAAATTAGTTTTATAATCCGCTTCAAATAAACACATTGAAAATGTTGAAAATATATACATTATATATCTATAACTATAAAAAATATTTTTTGAAAAATTCAAAATTTTCATTTAAAAAAAAAAGTTTACTTATTTAGAAAAATTACATTTATTTATTTGTATTCTTCGATGTAGGGTAGTTTCAGCATATTCAATATTCCAAATCATTCTAGTTTCCCTGACGTTGTGGCCTCCAACCTAAAATTTCCAACTGATTCATATCTTCTTTATATTGTTTTACTTGTTAACAGATTCATTTGATTGTATGAACTACATTATTTCTGAAATAACCTTTTCTTTCACAATATACCAAAGAGTGAAATCACTTATTCTCGTTTTCAAGACCAAAACCTGCTTATGCAAATTGTCCTATAGATTTGAAAATGCAAATTATAGCAAATGGAGGATGAGATGGCTCAAGAAATTGACATAATCACAGAGCAAAGGTTTTTTATAATTAACAATTTGGCATTCCATAAGTTCCTGACAGTTGTTTCAGCTCATCCAAGAGGGAAGGGCCCCAGAAAATAATCAGTGTGAACAGATGTTTGCAATTCCTGAACCTATTTGTTCACAGTTCATCGGTCAATGCCTTCGATCTTGTCTTCAACTTCTGAATACAACTGCCTCAACCTCTCAATATTGTCCTCCGAAGTTTCCCAATAACCACGTCCATTGGCCTCCAAGAATGTTTGCACCAACTTCCGGAATGAGTTTGGATTGGTGCTCATGAGCCTATTCAACATATTCTCATCTTGAATGAACGTTGAATTAGCCTCTTCGTACACCCAGTTATCGACCTGTCCAGAAGTTGCACTCCACCCTACGGTATTAGTAAGGCGCTTCTCAATTTCACGGACTCCTTCATAGCCACTTGACATCATTCCTTCATACCACTTGGGGTTCAACAACTTGGTTCTTGCATCTAGTCTCACGGTTTCAGAAAGAGTTCGAACCTGCAAATGGGAGCATAGTAGGTACAGTGAGACATGTATTCATGGTAATTAAAGTTGTAGAATCAGCATAAAATGTGGGAAGTTTCAGATACAATTCTATATGTTGTCTAACATCCAGAGGAAAATGTAACGGTGCACACCTGGGCATTAGCTGTGGTAGTGTCTGCTATGTATGCACTAGGCTTCTTTCCATCCTTCCGTAGGTTCTGTACTAGATTTGTTGGATCGGAGTCAAAGTAGTGACTCACATCAGTGAGTGAAATTTCTGATGAATCAAGATTTTGGAATGTGGCATCTGCTGTGCTTAGAGCCATCTCGAAGACTTTCCTTTTCTCAGTCATGCCTGCACCAGGGGCATCACTGTCAAAAGCAAAAGATTTCCGGCTCAAGTACATATCTTGGAGCTGCTTCTCATCATTCCATGAGGAGTTTTCAACAGCCAGGTTGACATTGGAGGAGTAGGATCCAGAGGCATTGGAGAAGACCCGTGTTGCAGCTTCTCTAACCTCAATCCCCAAGGCTTGGGCTTGCTCTAATGCATGCTTCCTTACATAGTTCTGCTCCACTAGTTCATCCAATTCAGCTACCATCTTCACAGCTCGATCAAGGAGGTTCATCTGTCAACCAAAAATTAGAAATTAGAATACAAAATGATAAGGAAAGACAGAAAAGATGATCAGACAGAAATGAAGCTTAAATGGTTTGATGCCAAAAATAATTGACACGCCACTGGTTTAAATCCCTTTTTTAAGAAAGATAACTCTGACAAGGTAAGAAAAATGCAATCTCTATGCATGGATTAGTGTATGACATTTCCATTTTTTTTTAAGATAGTAGGACTAATACCTGATTTATGAATAGATCTCTGAAAACTCCAGAGCAATTAACAACAACATCAATCCTGGGCCTGCCAAGCTCTTCAAGACTAACAGGTTCCACCCTGTTGACTCTACCAAATGTATCAGCCACTGGCCTCACTCCAATCATCCACAAGACTTGAGCCAGTGACTCACCATAAGTTTTAATATTATCTGTTCCCCATAATACAAGTGCAATGGTCTCTGGATACTTTCCCCCATTGTCAACCTTCTGTCTTTCAATTAACCTATCTACCACAATTTTTGCACTCTGCATTGCGGCTGTTGTTGGAATAGCTTGTGGATCCAATGCATGAATGTTCTTTCCTGTTGGCAACACTTTAGGATTTCTAATTGGGTCACCACCCGGCCCAGGTTCAACATATTTCCCCTCCAATGCTTGTTTTAAACTGCCCAACTCATTATCAGCAACAACCAGCTTCAAACACTCTCCTAGGAACTCAAACAATACTCTAAGATTTTCCCTATCTGAACGGTAGAATTTCGTTCTTGACAAGTACTGAATCCAGGGTTCATTGATACCAAACCCGAGGATAGAGCTCAACTTATCAGCCACATCAACAACTTGACCCTTCTTGTTGGTCGTTCGCTCCACAAAAGCAGAAATTGCACCACGTGAGGCCTCAGTAATTTGCCGCAGAAGCTCTACATCCTTCAAGATTCCTTTATCACTTCCTCTGTACACATCCTCTATGTTTCTTCCAACAGACCCAGCTAATATAGCTGGCAGTGATATAATTGCATCTTCAGGACGGTCCAATGCAGCAATGTTGACCAACGTTGCAACTGCTTCCATGGCAGATGGCGGCTCACCAATAACATGAAGCCCGCATGGCAAAAGTCGGGACTCAATCTCCATGATCTTGGAATATACTTTTCCAACCACAAGATCCCGTTCTTTTGCTGAAATTTCCTCTCCCTCATCAGGAAGTTGCACATCTTTGTCAAGATTGCATTGTTTAGCTGTGCTGATAATTGAATTAACTATTTGTTGCCCACGACCTGAGTCTTTAAGCGACTGGTACGAGGAGATGAGTTCACTTAATTGCTTGAGTCCCTTGTAAAGCCCAGCATTTTCAGCTGGAGGAGTCAGATAGCTAATGGTATTAGCATAACTACGGCGCTTGGCTATGGTAGCTTCAGAAGGGTTATTAGCAGCATAGTAATAAACATTGGGAATATTCCCAATAAGACTATCAGGGTAACAAACATCACTCATTCCCACCTGTTTTCCAGGCATAAATTCAAGTGATCCATGAGTACCAAAATGAAGAACAGCATCAGCTTTGAAAATCTTCTCAACAAAGGAGTAATATGCTGCAAATCCATGATGTGGGCTAGCTGATTTGGAGAAAAGCAGCCGCATAGGATCACCCTCATAACCAAAAGTAGGCTGGACTCCAATGAAGACATTACCATACTGCTTTCCATATACCAAAAGATTCTCTCCATCAGAATTCAAATTTCCAGGAGGTTTACCCCAGTTTTCCTCCAAAGCAGTAGCATATGGAGTAAGGCTTTGGTACTCGCGGACACTCAGTTTATAAGCAACATTCAGATTAGGGCTGTTAAATTGTGCCTCCTTGTCATGTATTACATCTTCAACTAAAGCTTCAGCAGTCTCTGGAAGGCCCTCAACATTGTAACCATCTTTCTCTAGGTCTTTTAGAACTGAATAGATGGAGGCAAAAACATTAAGGTAGGCAGCTGTGCCAACATTTCCTTTGTCAGGAGGGAAGCTGAATACAGTGATTGCCAACTTCTTCTCAGTCTGCAACAATCATACACTTATCATAAAAACTCCAAAAAAAGAGCACGGATGTGCTAAACAGAAACATAAGGAAACCAGCAACATTAATAAGGTCTAGAAGGCCAATCAAATAAATCAACAGCATATTCTCAAGTTTTATAAAGTTATGTGTCATAGAATGTGGAGAAAGGAAAAGGATATTTTAGTTTCAATCATCATAATCAACATCAAACACATATTGCAAACAAGTGATTGATGACATGGTAATCATGACTAATTTAAGATTTTATACACCTAAATTCTTTATTGAAGGTCAGTTTTAGGTAAATGTGAGAAAAAAACTCCATTATAAAAGGTTTGACAAGTAGATTTAACTAGTAAGCGATAGTATCTTAAATAGATTACATAGACATCATCATTAGTCATCACACATATATGTTCTGTAGTATCTAATATAGATTACATAGACATTGTCATTAGTCATTACAGATATATGTTCTGTAGACTCAAAAAACTTTTGCTGTTAATTTAAACCTTTTGGTTAATTATTTTATGTCTATGCTCTCTTGGAGAACAATAGAAGCCATATAATGTATATAGATTGGAAATTTACGTAGCTTAAAAGCAAATACCTTGGATTTCCTTTTCAGTTCAGCCCACTTGATTGCTCGGGTGCAGAGCTGCTCCACCCTCTTGTGAAGAGCGTGTGATTTCCCTGCAGTTAAAACACGATTTTACTTAACTCTGATCACAATATTTGCTTGAGTCCAAAGCCATATATGAGACAGAAAACAACTATAAGTGGAGCATGCGACGGCAACAAAGAGGCCTCCTAAGATAAAGCAACAGACAACACGGCACAACTAGTGCAATAAAAGCATAGCAGATAAAGGCATAGCTCGAATACCATATTTTAGGCACTTGTCTAAATTCCAAAAGGAGGGAAAAATCCTGTTGTTATCTTCATCTAAATGTATTGTACAGTATCAACAAGAATTTAAGCACACAAATCAAACAAGTTATGACCATTTAAAAAAAGGCAAAATAAATTATTACACAAGAGTCATTCTAAAGTGGGTCACTACACTTGCCTGTTCTGGGGTCACGGCCGGCAAAAACGATAGGCTCCATGCCTCCATCCAGCTCTGGAAGTGCCACTTGCAGAGCTACTTGAATGGGATGTAGCCCCAAAGTACTGTTTAGCCACTCCTCCGTTGTTTGAAAAACCAAAGGCAGTGCAACAATGTAAGGAACATCCAGCTTCATCAGTGCCTCAACAGCCCTTGGATGGTCCTGCCTAGCAGGTCCCCCAACGAGAGCGAAGCCGGTTAATGACACCACCGAATTCACCATTGGCTTCTTGGTAACTGGATCGATCAAGAACCTCTCAACTGGTCCAGAAAAATCAAGTCCACCAGCAAAAATTGGGATCACTTTTGCCCCTCTTGCCTCTAACTCCATAATCACAGCTACATAGTGGCACTCATCACCAGTAACAATATGACTCCTTTGCAAAACCAATCCAATTACTGGTGCATTAGGCCCCCTAAGCTTCTCATTAACGTCCCTCCTGGTACCATACCAATTCAAATACTCCTTCACGTCATCATACATAGAAGGAGCTAGTGGGTGCCAAATCCCACTGTCCAAGAACAAAACTGGATCTGAATAGTCAATCTTTGTCCCTTTAAGTGCTGGCACATAAGAGCCAGATATCATTTTCAAGAAATTCTGAAGATTTTCAGGTGAACCACCAAGCCAAAACTGAAGACTCAATATGTAAAGCCTAGCATCTTGTGCCTTATCACTAGGCAAGTATTTCAAAACCTTAGGCAATGTCCTTACAAGCTTCAACATACTATCAGCAAAACCTGCTCCTTGCTTCTTTCTCTTGAATAACTGAAAAAATGGACTCTTTGATTGACCAAGCTGTGACATACTAAAAGAACCCAACTTGTTTAGCCTCATTACTTCAGGCATGGAAGGGAACACCAAAACAGCATCAAGCCTATCCCTTTCTTTCTCCACAGCAGCCTTTACTTTCAATGCAAGCTCCTCAACAAAAATCAAAGACCCAATAAAGATATTCGCATCTTCGAGATCTTTACAGAAGGTTTTATAAGTACTTTCATCTCTAAGCTCCTCAACCAAGTAACCAACAACTTCAAATGAAGCAAAGTTGGAAGTTTGGTTCAAGGACCGGACTGCATTCGAAAGGGAAGACTGGTACTGAGCTTCCAGGACAACGTAGACAATTTTGACAGTGGGAAGATTGTCTTTCTTTTCTGGCACAATTCTACGAACTTCTGGTGTTGTTTGAGTGAAAAGGCCATTGCCAGTTACTGCACATTTTACTTTCAAGGAAGATTTTGAGTTGGGCTGGTTGTTGGTCTTCTTGGGAAGAAATGAGTGAAGAAAGAAGTGTTTTTGAGAAAGAGAAGAAATTTGGTCAGGCTTGGAAGACGGCAAAGTGAATGGTGAAGACACTAAAGAAGCCATTGTTGGGGCTACTCTGTAGCAACTAAAACAGAGCAATCTGCTTTACTAGGAGAAACGAAGAAGAAAAAGAGCAACAAGAAGGCAGAGAAGAGAATAGTGAACAAAAAATATGCATTTCTCTGCCTGTCTCTCGGCTCTTGTTTCTGTTTGGGATTTTGGGGTGTTGCTGCTTCAGCCTCTGCCTCTTCTCCCTGTTTCTTTCGTTTGGGTGCTGAAACATTGCTGGTTTTATAGTTTTTCTGTGGACAGGGGAATTTTGAGAATTGAAATATGGTTAGTTTTTATGGTTAGTGGTGGGAGAAAGGAACACGTGGCGAGTGGGTTTTATGAGGGGTTGCAATTGGAGCTATTTGTGAGGACGAGTTTGTTTCGAGGCTGGTTCTAGCAAGGAGGGAGAGAGAGAGAGAGAGGAAAACGGGGGTGTCTAGCCTATCTATCTGTTGGGGTTATGGTGATGGAGTTTCTTGAATCCTGATTGGTTGAGTTGGATTTCGAAAAGTGCTACAAGGGAAGACAGAGGGTGGATAATGAGAGAGAAGAGATATTGACAAGATTTTCTCAGAATGTCTTCCTCCCCCTGGCTTGTAAAAGGAACTGATTTTTTTTCTTTTTTATGTGTAATGTGAATGGGACCAGTTCACACAGCTTTTTGAAGTGACATTTACCCACCTCTTGTCCTATCTGCACTTCTCCATTCAATGCTAATGCTTAATTAAACTAAAAATAGTAAACCCAAAGAAACAAAGAAAGAAAAGAAAGCCCTTCGAATCATAGTATGATTGTAGCTTATCAACAATCCAAACCATTTAAAGTCCTAAGCTTTGGGCTCTGCTCAGCCGGAAAAGCAATGAAAATAAGATTTATGTCCAAAATTAACTGTGTGATTGTACTTTAGAATTACCATTCAAGTATGAATTTTGGTTTTGTATTTTAATAAGTTTGGAGTAAAGAGAAATGATCATTATATTCGCGCAACAGATACATACTGTTAGACTTATAAGTATGAATCAAGAAGAATCTCCTCCTTTTTACACGAGAAAGACATAATATTCGTTGCACAGTTAAAGACATCCTGAGTTTACAAAGTGAAAAATTTCTACCGTCGTGGATTTTATAAATGGAAAATCTGGCTTTGTATGAATAGCACTTGTAGCATCCTTGAATCTTTTAGAAAGAAAAAATCAGTGAACATGGAAGGACAACACTTACATTGACACCTAGAGCAGCAGTAGCTCAGAGGTCCGTACGTAAAGAGTGGTGTCCCATCACCCTCGGCTGTTTTCTCCAGATGTGTTTAGGGCTTAAAAGAGGCCACACTTCCAACCTACGTTTCTCCAGATGTGTCCCATCACCCATCGCGACTTTATTTGGATTTGTGCTTTTTTCTATAATTTTTTTAAAAAATATATAATAATAATTTTTAAAATTAATAAAAAAATATTTCAATTTTTTTAATTTTTATTAACAATATTTATATTTTTGAAATAAAATGTTCTTTTCAAAAATTAATAAATTTATTTAAAATTTAAACAGATGAAGGTATTTTACCTTAATAAAAGTATTCCCACCATTGGATTTGGAGTAATCTCTCCCCCAATTCAGACATCATGAAAAAGTATTCTTTGAATGCCCTGTTAATCAATCTCACAGGTTATACAAACTTACATTTTCTTCTTAACTGAATGCAACAAATCCAATAACACAAGCCAAGATGCAATAAGTTGCTCCTCAAAACATCAAAGCCCCCAGAGTGAGGAAACCATGACATCAAACACCCCTCCCCCCAGGGATTCATAACAGTATCCTCAGGGTTAGGGCACTAGTTATGATACTATTCATGACAATATCCACACATTAGATGTAATAGTGGATGATAAGTAATGTGATCATTCCCAATACTGTGAATTAAAAAGGTACCTTTAATTGTAACTTCGTAATAAAACAACAGAACCCAATAAGAAAAAGATAAGAAATTCTTTGGCAACAAGTCCGGGGGAAAGAGATTTTTGGGACCCTAGGGATTGCAATAGCAAGCTGGATTTTAGGTTCTGTTCTCCGTTAATTTCCTTATGAGGAGGAAAGGTGACTTAGGAGGGACAAAGAAAACTGAGGTTGGGATGGGCGGAATGGCAGCCCTTGCAGCCACCACCAGAGTCCAGAGCTAACTCGTCCCCAACCCAAAATTGAAACACGGCTGGGGCACAAGTTGTCAGTTCAAGGTTGAGAGAATCCACTTGGAATCTAGTCAGAAACGGCTTTCTGAAATACATTCCATTAAGCCAAACCAAACAGTTTGGACCTTGCACTAAGTCACATAGGGGACACTGTTGCAATTACCACAAGATCAGGGTGGTCCTCATTCATAGCACTAAAGTTATCAAAGTATCAGTCCACCATTCATGTTTTATCCCTCCCGGAAAGAATATCAATAGATATCAAAAGGCAATAAACAAAATTTTCCACTTACGTATCAGAATTGATTCATTACACTCTCTCCCCCAAAGTCTGTCCTGAACCAGTAAGGTCACTAAACAAACGCAATACAATGAACAATGATAATTTAAAATGACAATTACTACCATTAAACTGCACAAATTGACTGACAAACACCTTAACTGAGTAAACAACAAGATTAGTCAACCTCCATTCCAGAAATGGCTTCCTCTAGAATCGTCTGAAGTTCCTTCACTCTTTGCCGTGTTATTGCAATGCAATCCTGCAACAACAGAAGCAATTTCCTTACCAGCTTTTAGCCCATAAATTTGTTAGAATTTCAATAGGGCATGCACATGCATATCATACTGAAAATGCTTCAGAACACCAACAAATTTGAAATTTTTTTTCTATTATTATGCGAATTGCTCTCCAAGGGCTTGAAATACTGACAGAAGTCAAAAGCTTTATTACAACCATGAACACGTCAACCCACATTCATATACACAGTTTTCCTCATATAAAGAAATGTCCTTTAGGTCTAACATTTCTGTTAAAAATATCCCATCATAAGAACACAAACTTAAAAGTCTTATGCTGCTAAAGCATTGCCAAATAATTTGCATTTAATTAAACATTTTAGTGCCACCAAGACTTAAATTGAACTGACCTGGATAGCTGATGTATATGCAAGAACTGGTCCACCCGGTTTATAGAGCGACACAAGTTGACTAGATGAATCTAAGACTATAGTTACAAGGGTTTCCATAATAGATTCTTCCTCTGCAGTAGGATCTGCCAGAATGTAATTCTTGTGAAGTATACACGTCAATGAGAATGGAATGTTGCATAGTGTAAGTTTTCTCTTCTCCTTATTGACTGGCTCCCTTTCTGACATGCCTTCTTGTTCCTCAGACAAAAGAACTATTTTTCCATCATCATTGAGAGAAACTACTGGGATTTCCACTGTAAGATAGAAAATTTTCATAAAACTAAAGCAATTAGAATATAGTTAGAGAATAATTGTTTATAAGCGCCCAAGTTGAATCAAAAGTATATCAGAGTCCAACACAAAAACAGAATACGCCTTGCTCTAGAATAATAAGTAATTACAGAGAGTAAGGCAAAAAAACCACAGTATTAGACACTCCAAAACCAATCTATTCGCCAACAGTGTAGCTGCAAAGAGAATATCAAGATCTGAAGATATAGAAAAGCTTCGCATGGGATATCAAGATGGGCAAGAATTATATAAGTGTCAAATTTGCTTTTCAAAAAAAAAAAAGTGTTAAGTTTGAAACTCCTGATTAAATGGATTGAAAATTGCAGGCCTAGCAGATAGTTGACCTTGCTTCATATTTTAAATCCTGAAGTCTTAATTACCCTTGTTTTGTGGCAAGGTTTACAGACAGTCACCCTGCTAATGCACCTATTCATGTGGGAAGCAAATTGTCAGCAAGCATATTCTTTTTCCCCAGATTCTGCAGATGGATATGGATTCACCAAGTTTTGATTTAAAATGGCTTAGAAATGTAAAGATCAAAGAGTGGGGCTAATTCAATAGCAACATTTTTAAACCTCCCTGTTCGTCTATACAGAAACACATAAGGAATTTCCAATAGAAAAAATTATTGAATACATGAATTAATCATTAAGTAAAACATTTGTCAATAAAATATAAACTACCACTGGAAAGGGTTTCTTAGATAACAAGCCTTGTAATAGAATATTGGCCCAATTGACACATCTGTAAAATATTCCCCTCAGAAGCCAACTTGAACATTTTCTGCTAGTAAATGAAATTCATTTCCAATTCATCTGATCTAAAAATTGTAGAAAGCCCTTCCTATGTCACAACCATAGAAAGTAATTTGTATATAGAACACAAGATCCTCAAACACACTAATGAACAATGTATGATGCTCCAAATATCGGCCCTGAAACAAAATCAAGCAACATTTTGGGGATTTATGCTAATTCATCCAGTGGATATAGCTTTTCGTAATTTATCACAAAAATCCTTAACAAGAACAGGCAGAAAAGGAGCCTTCTGTTCCAAGAGTGATCTGTCAACCCAGAACCATGCACTCTTGATAAATAAAGGCTCATATGCTACTTTTATTTCACCTTACCTTGGAGGAATTCCTCAGGTGATACATAACTTTTTCATCTTAAATAAAGGCCTTTCACCAGTGCAAACTGTCTTTTCCTTATGTTTCAATTTTAATTCCTTGGGAAGGGTTGGTTGTTTTGAGCAAGTATTGTTATATTTAGACCCATTAGTTGGTTTCTATTGAAATATATGACGGAAACGTGTGAAATTCTTACAATGAGAAAAAGCAGCAACAGCTGAGAGTAATGCAGTGTCAAAAAGAGCACCATCAGCATCCAAGCAGTATACGTCCTGCAACAGCAGAAGACTATGTTACTTTTTTATTCAAGGAGAACAAAGGCACTATGACACTGCCTGAATTTTGGTATTAACTTGTATAACACCAGATGCCAGACTGAAGTCCTAGATAAATTCGAAAGTTCTAAGATGGACAATGAAGACATTTTAAACCACAACCACCTACCATATATGCCATCCAAGCAGCTTTTCCACTAACCAAGCACAGTTCCTTCAGACTTATCATGCCAGAACTGAAATTACACATGTGAGGAGTTGTTTGAGAACATAAACGTCAAACATCGAATCAAGGTGGAGGATTTTGAAACAGAACATAGTTTAAGAGTACGGAGCATTAGCGGAAAAGAAACCACCAACAAATTAAGATAAACGATTGAGCAGCGTGCTTCAGCAAGTACAAAGCCACACAAAGAAGAACTCGGGTTTCAAATTCAAGGCTGATACCTAGTTAACTACATAAATAATCATATGTAAATATCTATGTGAAGAAGAAAATAAGTAATAGAAGGGGAAAATAGTAAATTATAGCCTCTTCATTTGAGATAATTTAGGTATGCCTTAAAATAGTGTCAGATAACTGCTTTGACACAACTGGTGCTGCCTCAGCCGGTCTGCCAGGCCTTACAATTGGAGAACAAATAGGAGGCATGTGGAAATCGATAGCTGAAAATTGAGAAAAAGAAATATTACAACAAAAAGCGAAAGAGAAGTGATATGTTTATGAAAGAGAAAGAGAGATAAGAAAGCATGCAGCTTATGGCAACTAACCTATACAACCCTCATCTGGTGTTTCTGTTGAGGGGGTCATGACCTCCATTTTGATAGCAGCCAACATTGTCTATGGATTGCAAGGAACAAATTATTAAACTCCAGGCTTTGACTGCTGGCCAATCTAAAGCTGTATGTATCGAGACAAAGTGAGAAACTTACAGTTGAGCCAATCTTTGCAAGTGCTGAACCATTAGCAGATGCCACAGCCCCTAGAGATTTAAAGAAATCAGGTTCAAGTATGATGAAAAATCATGCCACAGACCAGTTCAAAGACGGTTTTTCTTTTTCTTGACTAACCAAGGGCAATAGTGGTATCTCTTGCTCTTCCAAGTGGCCGAGCATCAGGGCGTATAGATTCTGAAAGATGTTTCTCATAGAAACGAAGAGGAAAGAGGCGTCTGAAAGCATCTACCTCCACTTCCGTTGACAAGTCCCCACTTGCATTTGACAATCCCATCCTCACTCTATTTGCTTTTGATCAGAAAAGGGGAGAAACATTTAGGATAATTATCAAATGTTGTTTCCCATAGTTTTCTACACAAAATGTTCTTTAGTTTGTACAAAACTACAAGCCAAAAAAACAGCTTTACGCAAAAAAGAGAATATGAAAACACCCGGAATATTTGCTCTAATTTGACCACAATTTTCTATAAAAATAATTCTAATTTCTTATTAAATTAGCATAATCGATAAAATGTGATACTCGGACTCAACATTTGAATATACATTCATGCAAATGAGAATGGAAGCAATAAACAAAGTAGAAACAAAGACCCACCATACAAAGAAGCAAAAGATAAAATATCCAGTTAGAACCCAACGAAACTTGAGAAAGGGGTCTCCAAAATGGCAGAGGGGATTAAATAGTTATGTGTGGTTTCGGCTGTGCTCTTGTCGGAGTGATTCTTCAAAAAAATAAAAC
Source organism: Theobroma umbraticum (assembly GCF_002168275.2). Taxonomy (NCBI): domain Eukaryota; kingdom Viridiplantae; phylum Streptophyta; class Magnoliopsida; order Malvales; family Malvaceae; genus Theobroma; species Theobroma umbraticum. Next base: position 1,527,968 of record NW_018397259.1, on the reverse strand, counting down.
CCTCTCGAACTTGAAGGAAAAAAAATACTAAAATAAATTCATACATGCAAGAATGAAAAAAAAATGGCTTCCGGTACCTTATCAAAGTGGTGGCCGGCGACGACGGCGATACGTTCCACCAGAGAAGCGAGAGTTTTCGTTCAAGGAAGGAAAGTGGCAGAACAGCGAGGGCTTCGTGTTAGAGAGTTTTTTTTTTTTTTCCAAAGAGTTATTTAGATCTTGTATTTTTTAATTTTGTCTATTTTTGAACTCAAAATAAAAATAATTTAATTTCTTAATTTTATAAATTATTTTAATTTAATCTTTCCTTTAATGTCATTTAATTTTATCATTAAACTAGATGACATCAGTGATAATATCAATAGAATTGATGTGATAATATGATAAAGTCACATGACACTAATATAATGACGTGACATTAATATGTTAATATGTAAAAATCATATGATAAATAAAAAATTTAAAAATAAAAAATTTTATTATATCATAGAGATTAAATTCAACAAAAATATATAATATATAGATTAAATTGAATAAAATTAAAATATTAAAAAATTAAATTAAAAAAATTAAAAAATAAAAATTGATAAATAGATTTTTGATATCTTTATTAATAAGTTAAATATTTAAATATAAAAAATATAAAATGTTAAAATATATAATTTTTTAATTAATTATTTGATTTTAAAATATTTACATTTATTTATCTTTTTTAAAAAAATTAAATTTAAATTCTCCTTTTATCAAAAAAAATTAAAAAAATTAATTACATTTAAATAAATAACTTAAAATTATATTATAATTTAATAATATAAAATAACTAAATAAATTCTTTTTTCTTCTATTTATAATAATTTAAAATTTTAAAATTTATTTAACTTAGTTTTCAAGTTGAGTTAAATTCAAATTAGTAAAATAGTTTCACAATTTATAAATACCCATTCTTTTGAAATTATTCAACTCTTACCCAATTTACCTTTTATTTAAATTTACTCAAAATTTCTTATAAAATGATTTTATTTAAGTTCAAATGCCACAATCAAATTCTGTTAAATTTAAATTTAAATTATTAATTTAAATTTAAAAAAATTATTAATAAAATAAAATAATACAAATATTTACAATTACATTTAAATTTATCAACCATAAATTCAGTCTTTAATCTAAAAAATTTCGACTTAAAAAATATAACTTAAAATATTAAATAAAATAAAAAATTAGAAGATTGAAACTCAGATTTTATAGTTGTATTAAGAGATTTGTCATGTCTAAATTAAATAAATTAGAACGAGAAATTATTTTTATAATTATCACTAATTTCATATATCCGTTCTTTATTTTAAAAAAAACTAAATCAACCTATTTTGCTAATTTGAGTTTTTAACTCAAATTGATAACTAAATTAAATAAATTTTATAATTTTATACTATTATAAATAGAAAGAAATTTATTTAATTATTTTATATTATTTTATTATAACGTAATACAAATTATTCATTTAAATTTGACTTTGGGTATAAAATTTTTTTAAAATTTTTTTATAAATGAAGAATTCAAACTTAATTTTTGTAAGAAAGAAAATTAACGTATATATTCTAAATTAAATAATCAAGTAAAAAAATATTTATATATTTTTAGACACCATAAATCTTTTATATTTAAATATTTGATCTATTAATAAGTACATCAATAATCTATTTAAAAATTTATATTTTTTAAATTTTTTTCAATTTAATCCCTCAACATCTTAATTTTGTTCAATTTAATTTTTATACAATATTTTTTTATTTAATTTAATTCTCATGATATAACAGAATTTTTTATTTTTAAAATTTTTTTTATCTGCCACATGGTTGACATGTCAACATATCAATGCTACGTCAATATTGCCACATCATTATATTAATACCATATGGCATTGTCACTTCATTATATTGTGTCACATCATCATCTCAATGTCACGTCATCCAAATGTGTCACATTAGTACTGACATCATTTTTTTAATGATAAAATTAGATGACTGATATTAAATTGAATAAACTTTCAAAATCATGAAATTAAATTGCTTTAATTTTGAGTTCAGAGATCAAATTGAATAAAATAAAAAAATACAAAATTTAAATAGGTCTTTTGATTTTTTTAGAGTGAAATAAAAGTAAATAGGTAATTAGAGTCGATTGAAAGTACAACTTTTTTTTTAATTTTTAAATTTAAGTGAAATTCTTAATGTTTTTATCCGTAAATCTGTGACTAGTTCAGTTCGTATGGACTATCAAGCTAATCCACATTTAAGGATCTATCAACTATAATTTTGGTAGCCAAGCAAAGTATTTTAGGACAACTAGAATACTTTTCAAAAATAAAGTCATCCATTACTGGTTTATTAATGAGGTATAATTTTAAGATTTTATTTTTTTTATATTTCAAATAAGTTTAAGTTAAATATTTTTATATTTACTTTTACTTACATATCAAGTTTAAATTAAATAGATTATTATAAATAGTATTTTTAAAATCATTACAAGACAATCAAATCAAATTTTAATTTACTTTGTAGTTAAATTTTAATTATTTTATTTGTTATTGAAATAATATTATTTATTTATTTTCTCTAATCTCTTTTTTTATATTTATTTATTTTATGTTTCTGCGCAACCTCCTTTAGAGCACCAGACTACTGCGCCACATTGAAGTTGGCTGAAGTTCGAAGCCCGTGACGCTTAAACCCTACCTAGGACAAAGATACGGTGATTGACGAAAACAGGGCAGAACAAAAAGTGAGTGATGGCGTGCAATTCGGCGACGTGCAACTCGTCCGGTTGCTACAAAGAGTACGAGGTCGAGGAGGAACAGCGACAACCAACGACAAGAGGAGGAATAAACGGAAGCGCCACAACTCACCAAATTCTGTGCGTGAAGTGCAAGTCCAACGAATTCGTTTGCTGCGGCATCGGTGGGGATGATGCCAGATTTTGCAAGGATTGCTTTAAGACCAATCTGTACGGAAAGTTCAAGCAGGCTGTTAGTTATAACGCTATGATTACTCCTTCAGACAAAGTTCTCGTCGCTTTCTCTGGTGGCCCTTCCTCCAGGTTTTTCTCTCTTTTCCTTTTTTAATATATATTTGTCAACAATTTGGAACATGTTTTCTAAGAATGTTTATATATGTTTGTTGGGATTTTAGGGTGGTCTTGCAATTTGTACATGAGATGCAATGTAGAGCACAGAAGAATTTTGATGCAAGTAAAGATAGGTCATTGCCAGTTTTTGGTGTTGGAGTTGCATTTATTGATGAAAGTTCCATTCATTCATTTGCTTCTCAAGGAGCTGAGAAGGCAATTGAGGATATTAGATCAATTGTGTCGAAATTAGCCCCACCGGAAAAGGAGTTGTATGTTGTTCCAATTGAGAATATTTTCTCTTCAGATAATATTGATGGTAAGGAGAGATTGAAGAAGTTATTAGATGCTGTCAGTGATGTTACTGGGAAAGAAGATCTTCTCATACATTTACGGATGTTGTCCTTGCAAAAGGTTTGGCTCTAAATTTTATGTTTGAACTGTGAATATGGGGATAAAGAGATGAAGGATTGATTAATGGATTTGTTGTAGGTTGCTTCTGAAAATAGGTACACTAGAGTTGTGCTAGGATCGTGCACATCGAGGATTGCTTGCCATGTCATTTCTGCCACGGTGAAGGTAAATTGGTCTTTTATTGGAAAAAACTTACTTCTATTGTCTATGGTGAAAACAACTAATTCATTCTATCAATATGATAACATTTAGCTGTTGGTCTTCAGCTCAAGTTGTGAAGGGGTTGTCTGTTGTCTGACGTAGTTTTGAGGTTGGTCCCAGGTCAAAATCTTAAACTGGTAACGCATTGTGATGTAGAACGCGAAGTAGCAAATTGCTAGGTAGACTAGAGGAGTTGCTTTCAATTGGAGCAACGTCTAACACTACAAGTGTAATTGTTCATCTTTGAACGTATTTTAGAAATTAGAAGTTTTTGTGCTTTTATTCCTAGAACTCATTAGGCACCTGTGCTAGTTTGATGAGGTTAGAGCAAGAAACATGCATGAGATAGAGGTCATTGTGCTAGGAACTGCAAACAAAAATATAACTTGAAGAGGTTCGAAGGGCCATTTTCTCTTCCTAATAAATTAATTTTATACTTTATGGTTAATAAAAATAATATATATTAGTGCAGTTACCCAGTGGTGAAATAAGTATACCAGGGAGCACTAGTCCCATAGCGCACGGATCCCCCCTCATTGGTTATCCTGGATATTTATTCATAATTTCTTGCTCTTTAAGTTCTCATTTTAATTCACTGCCTATCTTATTTGATCACCTTGGCCTTTTCAGGGTCAGGGCTATTCTTTATCTGCAGACATACAGTACGTTGATTCAAGATGGGAGATCCCTGTTGTGCTTCCTCTCCGTGATTGTCCTGCACAAGAGCTCAACACCCTTTGCAGCCTTGATGGGTTTGTAACCTCATCTTTTACTTTCATAAATGAATTTCTTTTGTGCATATATTACTAGTAGTTGGACGTTCTGAATTAATCTGATTTATTCTTTTTATTTATCCATTATGTGGCAACCATATAGCTTCATGGAAATATATCTACGATATACCTGACTAATCAGTTACTCTATAACTGAATGACTGGCCTGAACTCATTCTGGCAGGGCAGTCTCAAGATAGTGGAGTTGCTTAATGGTCCATGGTCCAGCATCAATGGCTTGGTATCATCATTTGTTAAAGTACTGCAGGTAGAATTTCTTGGAGTTTTCACATTCTTTTATTCAGTATTTACTACTTTTAGTGTCTTTTGGGGGCATATTCTGTGCATAGGGAGTCTGGCTGCTGTCTTCCTCCTTGGGGTTGGGAGGGCTTGTGGATAGGCAGAGTGCTGTGCCTCATTGAGCAGTTCAATCTCACCTTTGCCCCCCAAACCACAAAGGAGGTGTTCTTTTAACCTGTTTAAGTTATACGCTATACAATAGCTTATTTTGCTTGGAAAGAAAATTTCTGTCGGTAATTGTTAGACATTAAAAAAGTGTGGCCAGCTACCAGTTTTTTTTCCTTGAAGTTCCTGCAAGTTCCTTATTTAAAATGCTGTTTTTCAGGAAGAAAATCCTTCTCGAGAGTGCACGATTGTACGGACCGCTGGAAAGCTCACTCCATTTCACTTTAACAGGATTCCAGATATCCATGACTCTAGTGTTCCTTCGGCAACTCGTAGACGTCAAAAGAGACATAGTATCAAGCCTAATGGATCTCTGTCTTCAGAGTCATTTTGTCCTATTTGCAATAGTCCACTCAATAGATCAAACTTCTCATCAAGTTTGAGAAGTCTTGAAAGTAACAAAAATTCAGATATTTTTGCTGCTGCTGCCTGTTCAAGTTGCCGGTTTCAGATAATTCCTAAAGAACCCTCATTGACGGAGCAATTTGTTTCCCTCCTACCCCAGCCATTGATTACCAGAGCAAAGCATGGTGATCGAGGGGATTTTAGTTTAAGGTGAGAACTTAAATATTCATAAATAGATACATTTCATACAAATATAAGATTATGTATCCATCACCTTCAACTAATGTACACATATGTGTCCAATGTGTACACAAACATTGTCTATTGTGCACATGTTTACTTGTAATATTCTACTGCAAAAAGTTTTCAGTAAGAGTTGCCAGAAATCATGCTTTCCTGTTCATGGTGCATGTACAAATAGTTTATATGCAGTTATATACCTCTTTACATTTTTTAACTTTCCTTTTCTCGGTTCCTGTTTCTAGGGAGCAAATACAAGAATTTTTGCTTTCAGATGGCGAGGATGAAATCTAAATCAAGTCTGCGCATGCACAGGGTAGTTACCATCCTTTTCAGAAGTTCTTCACTACTGGTGTTTGGATTACGGCTACTATTTGAATGGGAATGGCTAGGCAGTCCCACGGGTATACAGCTTTTACTGGCAAGAACAGCCTACTAAGACTACTTGCCAGTCGCTGCCATTAGGTACATGCCTTTCATATTTCATTTGTGATGTGAAATATGTATGCAAGGACTGGGCCTGCATCATTGTTTGATGTGATGAGGATAATAATAATTATTATGCATTATTCATTGTTTCAAGTATTGATTAAATAAAAATGAACGTCTCATGTATTATAGAAATGGGAAGATATTGATTTGAACTAAATTATTTGATTGAGAGGTTTCTAATATGTAGCACTTGTGCATCTTCGTGTTGATCCATCTAACTAGAACGTGCATCAGGCACAAAATCGTTGTAGAATTTCTTTATGTTAAATTCATTATTCCTTATTATTGCTATCATACCCCATCAGCCATCTAAGAAACATCACAATTCACAAGTAACCCCCAAGGCTCATGAACTAGCAGTCAAATACCCCCGAGGTGGGAAGCCATAGGCTCAGGATACTCGATTCTCCCTACTTCCTTCTATCCACCCATTGGAGTTGCAAACAATAGTAAAGCCATGGGGCAAGGATAGATCAGCTGAGAAAGAGCCGAAGGAAGAACAACTATTAGACTGTCAAGCAAAGAGTTGACACTGCACTTATCAAAGACCAAAAATTATTTCATTCCAATGGAAAATGAAAGAAAGAAAGATTACTCCATCTTGTATATAATATATATGAACAATATTCCATTAAGTTTGCTCGCCTTCATTTTTGCAGTCTGATGCAAACAACACATACAGCTATCAAAACACATTTGCACGGTGGCTGTTCTAAGTATTGCAGATGATGCATCAATCGTGCAAGTTGTTGGCTTCTCCTAGCTAAAAATATCCACCAAATCAAGAAATTTGAGAAACGAATTCCTCAAGCTGTGCTTCACCAAAAACCACACCATGCTTCTGACTAAAAACAGCACTGGTCAAATCAGCTGGTAGATATTTTCCCACATCTGCAGCATGGATCTCAATGTACTCATTTAAGTTGTGCACAGATCCATCTACATAAGCACATTACCAACAACAGTTAAACAAAACCTAAAGTAAAAGCCTTATAGAAATTGCTTAGAATAATTCATATTCTTCCAAGACCTTAAAGAGGAGTTTAATCCTACATCAAAATTTTAATCAACAGTGTAGAGTCTAACATCAACAATAGTAACTATGCATGAGAAAGGAAGGACTGCAGAGAACATGGAGTCAACAACATATACGTCAATAAACAAAATACAAAAATTTGTGCAATATCTTTCTTCCTCGGATAATCCATTAAAAGGTAAGAAGTGATTTGATTTTTGGTATGATTCAACAGAAAACTCCAGCAGAAATCTGACAGCTCTCAATGCACTCATGCTCACAGAAGTTTGGGATCTTAAGTCTTCAAAACCTCTAAAATTTGCAGAAAGGCATTCTCAGTTTACATATTAACTCACATTCCAGCCCATAGGAATTTCTTCTGGTCATTAAATAGGTTAGAGTTTAAACAAAGTCAATCCATTTTGCCCAACTAGCAGTTTATTATTATTATTTTCTAACAAAGGGAAAGGAGCACAAATACAGAACTACAAGAGCAAAAACTACAGACAGACAAATAGGAAGAGACTAAGAGCAAACGAAAAAGAAAAACGCAGCAGATAAAAGGCTCAACAAGCAACCAATCTCTTTGGGATTTAGCTTGGTAAAATATTATGACAAAAGTAATTACTCTCTGAGACTAATTAATCCTCTACATGCCCCAAAACCAGATAGACATTATAGACAAGACCTGAATAAATTTAGAAAATTATGCAGTGTTAACCCAATAGGAGTGGAACAGATGTGCAATTGATAGGGTATATATTGGGCATATAGTTGCCAGCACTGTACCTTCAGCAACTATGGTTTCATATGTAGGAGGTTGAGCAGTCCAATTCCCATCAGAATCTTTCATGTGTCTTCTATCAGATGCAAAGTGATGAAGGAATATTGGAGCATGCACAACCCGGAAAAACCTGATAATAGGGAAAAAGGAAAAAGAGGGTAACAAAAAAGGGGAAGTTTCTCAGAAGAAATGCATGAATTCATGCTTAGACTGTGAACATACTACGTCAATGAACACATAAAGCATCAATTTTTCTGTGCTCAACAGAATGACAAATTGGAAAAGGGTAGAAATGAGATGTGTTTCTAATGATGTTGTAAAAAGCTCCAACATTGGGCAATTACACAATAAATGAAGAGTTTAAAGCTTCACCAGAATGCTTCTATAGCTCAATGCAAGACGCTTTACAAGTGGTAATGTTTTCATTTCATGTTGAGTTAGACAGGACTTTGAACTACCAATGACAACTTGCATGTTTCTTGCACAATTAGAAAAGTATCTAATTACTGGAAACTCATTATATTACAATGGTAAAGATAATGATGTAATGAAAATAATTATCAAAATAATATCAATCAAAACAACTATAGGCATAGAGAAAACTTGGTGACATCAACATTCTTAAGTTTAAGTTATATTTGAAATTTCATCTACACCCTGTTGGGGGTGACCAAGAGCCTCCTTTAGTTGATGTCATATGTCTAAGGAAGCTTCCTAGGAATTTCCTAAAGCAGCATATATACTGTGTGATAATTTGCTTCAAATTCTTTATAAGCACTTCATCCTAACACCAAATATGTTGAAGAACCTATATACTTCAAGTGCATAACAATTAACCATGGGAGGTTTTACAAGAGAAGACATGGATTTAGCAGTTTCATCATCACATTATTTCTAGCTGAGAAGGCAAAAGAAGACCAAAAAGGACAGGTAACTTTATATGTGTTCCTCAAATACAAAATATTAGCAAATACTTTTAAGCCAAATCCAGGTACTCAACAACAACAGGTAATTCTATACAAACATTAGCAGCAAAAAACTAAGCATTACCTCTGAAATTCAGAAAAGAGCTGAAAAGATGGCCGGACAGTTTCAGACATGTACGTAGCTAAAGGACAAGGAAAGGGAAGACTTGAATCCAAGTCCCATACAAAATGAGTGTCACCATCTCTTTTTCTCTAGAAGGAGACAAATGGCAACCATGAATTATAAGTCAACTCATCAACCGATCCAAGAGCTCAGGAGAATGGAAACTAATTTACCAGTTAAGCAAACTGATTTCGCAATACTGAAGATTCAGCTCTCACCTGAATGCAAATAACATGGTAATCCCAGAGGATTACACCATCTGCTCTATGGCTAGCCTTTTGATGCCACAGTGGAATCTACAAAGTTTTATCAATAACATCACAACAATATTTGCCAAAACTATAAACCAAAGAATTCTTCGCTGAAACCAATCTAATACAAATTAGACTTGTAACAAAAAGGTCACTTGTCAATTTGTTGAAAGGCCATTTCATAAAATGCCCCCGATTCACAAAGGAATAATTATTACTCAACAATAAAATGCATTGTTTACAAGAATACCCTTTACAGATTGTTCAATAATCATAAACTTTGTAAAGTATAAGAGATGAGTTTCCCATTCTTTCTTCAAGGAAACATCTTGAAACCGTAACAGGGTATGATGTAAAATTTCAAGCTTTTCAAAAAGAAAAAGAAAATTCCATTATCTGAATTAAAGAAACAATCCCAACGCAAGCGAAAAAACTAAGAAAAAATGAAAACCCAGAAAGGAAACGGAAAACGTACATGCCTGTTTATTGTCATTGGAAATGAAAACGACGAAAAGATCAGATCCTTGAGCATCGGCTATCCCATTAGAGCAAAGTTTCTTGCAAAGAAAATACACATTCTCCTCACTAAAAAAAAAAAAAAACAAAAGAACACAGCCAGTTGAATTTCCAGGGATGAGTCACAAAACATTGAAAGAGTTTCAGTAATGGAAGCAAGAAACACAGGGGGAAAAAAAACCAGTAACAGGGAGTGTGATGGAAGTCAGAAGCGTCCATGCTATTTAGCTGCTGTAATTCCAAAGTCGTCATCTCGCTTTGCTTGATTGTTTCTCCTACTCTCTCTTCTTTTGATCATGAATTGCCATCTCAGAGGGTATACTATACTCTATACACATGGTTTTTTATTTGGATTTGGATATATAATTTTCAATTTTTTAATTAATTAAGTTCTATAAACATATATATTTAAAAATTATTTCATTTAGAGTTTTTGAAGAATATTTTAGTATATTTTTATTAATGATTAATATAAAATAATAAGAGTTTGTTAGTTACTAATATTAGAATATGTTAATGTTGTTAAAGCCCAAAGCACTAAGGCATAGCCAAGTAGCATTTGTATTTTGATAAACAAGTCATTATTGGGCCTAATCCTCATACCACCAATCCTTAGGGGATAAACATCCAATTCCAGTCCAAAACACTTAACCCACCTGAATAGCCTCAGACTCCCATTGAAACCCAAGGCTTGGAGCCCACTTTAATAGGTGACAAGTAGGGATGCATAGCATAGGAGTTAGAGTACTCATTTTGAATTCGGGTAAGTTTCGGACATCACTTTTAAGATAATTATTATCCAAACCTGATTATATTAATTTTTTTTTATATTTTAAACTTGATTATACAAAATATATTAATACTATATATAATATTGACAAATTTTGCTGATAGTGGGATTCAAACCTTTCTTCCTTCACTTACTCATTCTTCTGTTCTAACCTGTGCTGCCGACAGCCAGCGCCCCTTGGGTGGCAAGGGCTAACAGAGGTTATCTTCTTCCTCTGTCCTACCTTACTTACCTAACCTAGAGCTTCACGCATTTCTAGTTAGAGCCGAGTCTCTCTTGACATTGTTTCTGCATTTCGGACCAAGTGTAGCCGTGGGCTAGACCGACCTTATCCTAGCAGCCTCATATCCTCTAAATAGCAAACAAGGCCACTTAGCATCTTCCAACAAAGTTTAAAGGTTAAAAATTGTTTATCAACAAGAGTTAAAATGCGACAAATATTAACTATTTAATTTCAATCATTAGCATTATTTTCTTTTAATTTGGTATTGAATAATTTAATGTTATTTAGGACATATTTATGCTAATTTTCCGTTGTTTTAAAGGTTTCCAGGTTGTTAATTTTTATTTGAAAATAATAAAATTCATATAGTAAGTATTTGAATTTAAATTTCATCGGAATAAGAATTACCTCATTTAGGCGGCGTGCCAGGAAATTTACTTCATGAACCAAAACTAGGCCGAATCAATGGGCCAGGCTAGAGGCCTTGGTGGGTAGCCCGCCCATTAGACACAGAAGAATTTCCCTTGTTTTGAGGTGAGGGCACCCCAAGCTGACAACCTCACAGCCCTCTATGGAAGAACCGGAATACGACACCAACCCAGCCATGCAACCAACTCCCGCCGCCGCAACGCCGCCAACTATGCACCCAGTGTGACCCCCACTTTCATGCTGCCTCTGCCACGTTTTCCCCACCACCCCACTTCAAACAAATCCAAAATTTTAATTATCCGCCACCCTCACGAGTCCCGCCACAAGCTCAACACGCCCCACTCCTCTCCAAAACCCTCCTCAACGCCACTATCATCACTTCCCGCCGCCTCCTCCCTCACCCCTTCCCAACCAATTCGCACCCGCTATCTACCTCTTCCCTCCTTCCTCTTCCACCCTGCCGTCACTCTGTCCCAACTCAAATCCACCAACCTCCTCAATTACCAAACTACCCCTCTCCTCTTAATTGTTTTTGATGCCACGTGGAAGCATGCTAAGGAGATGGTGGGGGCCAGTGAAGGGGTTTTGAAGGGTTTTGCTGTACGGGTTTGTTTAGATGGAGTTGATGAGAGTGTGGCGGGGGGAGTATTTATGATAGTGAATTGGTTTTAAGAAAAGAGCCCTTTGGTGGGTGTGTTACCACTTTGGAGGCTGTGGCCAGGTGCTTGGGGGTCATTGAGCCTAATGGAAATGAGGTTCAAGGGGTTCTGATTGGGATATTGAGGGAGATGGTGAGATTGCAAGCTGGGTTTTTGAAGCCTGTTAAGCCTAGGACTAAGATGTTGAAGAAGAACAAGCGCAAAGAAGAGGAGCACAGTAAGATTGGTCAGTGGATTTCGTCTTTTCTTGATGCTCTGGTTCTGATTGTTTGTTTGGTTTTTGAGTTTGCTACTTACTTTTTTTATTCCAGAGGTAAAAGGTAAAAATACATAATTTACTTGTTGTTTACTCGGCATTTTGGGGATGCAAAAAGCATGTTGTAAAGAAAGTAACAATTAAATGGAACCTTATTAATTTACTTGGAGATCTTGATTGTATAATCTAATGTAGCTTGCTTTGAATGGTTGGTTCATTTTGGATGATCTTGAGTGAAGAGACCTGAACGATAATAAATCAGTAGTTGTATGAGAAAGTTGATTCTTCATTTGGATTTCCAAAGTGCTATAAATATAATCGTGTGCTAAAATTGAGGACTGACATGAAGGTAAGAGGTAAAATCGTGTTGTTAAATTGCAATGAGTCAAGCTAATCAAGCGCCTAACTTCCTGTAGAGGGAACTGCTTTTTAAATATTTGTAGTCAAGTACAATCCTAGCAAAAGTTAACTCTTATGGTAACACCTTGCTTATAAATGAACTGCTATCACTTTGTCTATGATTCATGCTAAAACTTCCTTAAATAAGAAATAAAAGGATTGTTATGTAATGTTACTGGTTTATTGGTATTGACCATTGAAAAGTTGCTAATTTTTTACCCGGATAGAATGGCTAGCATTCATTTCTTAATCTGATGTTACATTTCCATAAATGCAGACTAGAAGTCACTGCAAATGTGAGCGAAAAGCTTATATGCTTCTCAACTTTGATTGCAAGCTGTTGTCTTGGACAACTGTGTTGCAATATCTTCCAGTTATGAACCTCATCTCTGCTACTTGGTGAATACTTTTATTATCTGGCTGAGGTTTTCTAAGGCAAAATGAATGCTTATATTGTTGAAGAAGTGTCAGCTGAAAGAAAAGATGAATGAGACTTTGCGGTCACTGGGTTAGTAGATTTGATTTCAACGTTTTGGCCCCATACCTTGCACTTAAGGTCATATAAAGCTATGCTTAGATGGCGCTACAAGTATTTTGGTGTCATATACATATGGGAATTTTATTAAAAAACATTTAATAAATGTAATTCTAATGGATGTTGGAGAACCAACATGGCACATGACAAGAGCACTTTGAATGAATAGCATTTTATTCGTAGTAAATAAGAATAGCCATGAGAAAACAGTTGGTTTTGGGTCTAATCTGCTAAAATGCAATGATTGCATGGTGGTTTAAAAGCATTCTTTAGACTTCTGGTACCATATTTGCTGTCTTTACACAACATCTATAAAAATGTTACAATTTCTTTAATTTTCTATAAAAAAATGTGCCATGTATCAATCTCTCAATGTTTTATAACGGTCTGAGATTTTCTCTTGGATATCTGGCCATAGGACTTACACAGAGAGGTTAGTGGATGTCTCTTATCTGATTTGATACTATTTTTCGAAACTAATTCCATCAAGTTCCATGCTATAATTTGTAAAAAACAAAATTATCGTGAGAATGAGATAGTTTTGTTATGTCCAGTTTTTAAGAAATGGTATGGAAAATGGATGCAAATTACAAATCATGCAATGTAGGTGGTTATAAAGTGTGATAATAAGAAATTCAATTGGGTAATGTGAGCTAAGCAAAGTAGCTCTTGTTTCTTTTTCAATAAACAATTTTATATTTGTTGACAATGTTCTCTTGAAATACATGTCTATTTTTGTCTTGCAGTTGTACAGCTTTTTCAAAGGAGGGATGGAAATGGGGAAGGATGGAATATTTTTTACTATAATGGTTAGGCTTCATAATCACCTTCCTATTTGGTAGCTTAGCCATTGGATTAAACCTTTTTCACTTTTTCCTTCCTCCTTCCCATCCTCCCAACCAAGCAAAGCCTCGAATCAGTGAAGAAAAATAAAAGGCTTTGAATTTCTGCTCATAATTTGGGTTTGCTACTTGTGTGTAGTAGTTGTTGTTGTTGATCATACTTTGGAAGTGAAAGAAAGGAAATCAAACAAATGGCATGCTAATCTCTTTTCCCTTGCTGATTCTTCCAGTGTCAAGTAGTGTTATTTTCCATTGCAATCTTATGTTATATGGAAGGATGATTCAATCAGGCATTTTGATACTGTAGTTTGGAGTGATCTTTTTCTCATTCTACTTTATTATCCCTCATCCATGTTTCTAATTGTTATGGTATGTTTTAATTTTGTTTTTCTGCAAAATTGTAATAAAAAGGTTGTTGGAAATCATCAGTATTCTGCAGCTCCATCCATATCCAGAGGAGTGAAAGATCAAAGAGGATACCGATGCAAACTGTAAGCACTAACCTTTTATTGAGCTTTTCGAGTATATGTTCTTTAATTCTTTGTTGTCGTAGAATTACAGGGAAGTGACAAGAAAAAATGTTGGAATATAATGTGTTTATAAAATGTAATCTTGTTATTATAATTCGTATAGATCTAGAATTTGTTAATCGTTTATATCATTAAATTTTTTATGCCACATTAATTAATGATGATGTGGTAAGTATTGATCATTGACATGTGACGTTCACTAGTGTTGATGTGAAATTTGTTGGATTTTTTAAAATTAACAGTACAATTACTCAATTTATGTGAATTATAATTGAAAGATTAAATCTTACATTACATTTTAATAAAACAGACCACAGAAGCATCCTGCTCTTTGTAAATGCCAAATGGATGAAATCAGACGGACCACTGACGACAACATGGTGTGAGTGCTCGGACATAGCATTTCCCTTCCTGAAATTTTATGTCGTGGTACATAAAATTTACAAAGGCACACATATCCTGTACGTTTTATTCATACTGGTTAATACAAATTGTAATACACCAACATTTTTTCAAAGGTAAAGGTAACATTGTAATTAAATTACATTAAATATTTGGGTCCACGCCCACCCTCGGGGAACTCCAGAACAACAAGCTCTTCTGCCCCTGCCAATTAATAGAACTAACAATTTTGCTTGAAACCTAACTTGAGTTTGAAAAACATATATGGATGAACTAGTAGTATATGCACAGACATAAGGAGAAAGATTTACGTTGCATGGAATGGTATAAACGTATATGCTTAAACGGAAAACATCAGAAACAATTACTTCCATTTATATAACTCAAACCCAAATTAAAGAAAAAAATCATATAATATCTACCCTGAAATGGAGAAAGATTGGCTCTAACCTCCTAATAATGGTCATTTGCAGGTGCAATCTCAATGCCGTCAAGCACAATCTTAGTAACATGAGCAATCTTGGGCCAATCTTCACCTATTCCTGGTTTGCATCGTTTGCTCAATGTAGGACAAGCTTGAATCGCCAATTGGTTGAGGAAAGTCAAGTGTTGTATTCCATCTGGCAGGGATGATAGTTTGGGGCATCCCGCAATCTGCAGCAATTGAAGGGCTGTGACATCTTGGAACCATTCTGGTAATGCTGTCAAATTCTCGCATCCCATGATGATCAACTACTGCAAAGTCTTGGTGGATCCTAGAAGAAGCCACTGGGGCAATGCCACTAACTTTGGTAATCCTCCGATTGCTAATGACCGAAGGCTGCCATCTTGTTTCCCTTCGAATTCCAACTCCATATCAAGACTGAGCTTTTCACAATCCCAAATCACCAGACATTGTAATGCAGTCAGGTACTTGATGCCATGCGGCAATGAAACCAAGCTTTGGCACCACAAAATCAACATAGTTCGAAGGGATGTGAGATTTTGCATCCCTTGGAACAAATACTCCAAGTTGTCACATTCAGAAAATGACAAATACTGAAGAGACTTGAGGCGTCCTATTTCATTCTCTGGCAAAACCCTCTGTTTTGTAGTTATGAACAACATTCTGAGACTAATCATGTACCTTATACCTCGGGGCAGCTCTTCGATTGCATTGCATCCAGCAAGAAACAACGTTTGCAAACTCTGCAACTTGCTGATAGAATTCGGAAGTTTCTTGATGCTGACATTGTCACTTAGATTGAGATACCTTAGATGCTTCCACTTACCTATATTTCTTGGCATTTTCTCAAAGCTAGACTCACTCGAATCTAGCACTCTTAGTCGAGGACATCTTGACACACATTCTTCAATGAAAGACACACTATTGAACTTTTCCACATTTGGAAAGAAAAGTGTTTGCACACGACCAGCTTTATCCAAGAACCTAGGAGCACCTTGGCGCAATAGATGTGGGTTAACAATTGACAAATGTCTAACCGTTTGGCTCAAATCTTGGCTACATGATTTCACAACGGAGCACTCATCTTTTGCCAGCCTTAGTGCAAAATCATGTAAAAGGTCATGCATTTTAAATCTAATCAAGAAAGGTGTTTCTTGGAATTCTTGAAACAAAGATCTAGCCCATAACTCTCTCAAGTATCGTTTCCCAACAGCTTCTAGCACTTCATTCTCCTTTGAAGATTTAAGAAGACCAAGTGCCACCCAAAATGAGACCATTTGAAGATTGGAAATTTCATAGTCCTTCAGAAACACAGAACAATAAGCGAAGCATCGCTTCAGATGTGGAGGCAGTCGGTCATAGCTTAGTCTTAGAGCTGGAAAGATGCCCTTTCCCTCTTGCTCCAACTCCCACATCTCATTGTCTCTAACTCGTTTCCATTCATCCTCTGCAGTTTCAAAGCAAAGTTGGCTTGCTAGCGTCTTCACGGCTAAAGGAATCCCTTTGCATTTTTTAACAATTTCCTCCCCAATTTTTACGAGGTTCAAAGGTTGTTTCTCACTGCCCTTTTTGAAGGCGTGTTGGAGAAACAAGGACAATGATTCCTCGTAAGGAAGATCTTTTAAGTTGTATTGGGGAAGCGTGCCTGTAATTGCAGCAACTCGATGACTACGTGTAGTGACCATGATTTTGCTTCCATTGACTCTGTCCATTAACAAAGCTTGATCAATCCAATCTCTAATTTCTTCGTTCCAGACGTCATCCAGTATGAGCAAATACCTTTTCCCACCCAGACTACGTCGTAAAACTTTATACAATTGTTCCTTAGTCATGTCACTACAATTTTCACCTGTAGCAGATTTTATGGTTTTCATCATCAATTGCTTAAAATCAACATCCTCTGATACACACACCCATATTTTCAATTGAAAATGCTTATCGATCCTTTCATCGCTGAACACCAACTTTGCAAGGACAGTCTTCCCAAGACCTGCGATTCCAACGATGGGAAGGACGGGGATTGCCTCCCCAATCCCATCAGTTGGATGCATTAACATTTCTATTATCTTTTCTTTATCATCATCTCTACCTACGACATTAGGTTCAAGCGAAGAGTCGCTCTCCCTTATCTGCAGGAGACTCCTACCGTCCTCATGATAGGGGCCATCTCTTTCGACGAGATGAAATTTATCTTTCAAAGCTGCAATTTCGTCAAACCTTTCTCTAATGCTTTTGATCTTATGGCCCATCCTAAAAGCAGAGGCAACAGGGTTTGAGCATGAAAAGAAATGGCACACCTTTCTTCCAAGGCTCCTATGTTTCAGGACTTGACTCCGCAATACTTCAACCTCGAATTCATCCAACACATCTTCTGCATCATAATAGGCATTCTTGAGCTTTGCTAGCCACTCCCGCAGCTCATGATTGTAAGTCTGTTTTTCTTCAGCGTCCAAGAGCACCGCTTTGACAGTGCTTAAGGTGCCTTTAAGCTTTTCCAAGTCACCTTTGATGCCCCATGCTAGGCAGATTTCTCGGTAGGCGGCGGTGCCTAAGTTTTCCGGAAGATTTAGTAGTTTCTCCAAGAGTTGTTCACCGATGGTAAATGCGAGGGATTCAGCCATTTGCCTTTTAGGCAGAGGGAAACACGACTGTGGGTTATTATTTCTCTGTTCAACTTTTGTGTTTGATTTCTTGATTGTGAGGTTGGAATGAAACCAACTATGAAAAATGACTTGAATCGATACCTTTGCGTGCTTCTTTCATGGAGGCATGAAACCAGATGACGTAGAGTATTAATTCTCTACCCCTTTTGCTGCTTAAAGCATTCTTCCTAAAGCAGCAAAAGGGGCTAAGAATTCTTACAAGTTTAATTATACCATAAAGGGTTCTTCATATTCCTTTCCTATACCTTATTCCTATATCGGCATTTGCCTTAGTCCATTCCATGCATCTTTCTATAGGAAGAATTAAAGAGATGAATTTAAGCATGCAAGTTATTAAATAACACGACAAACTATCACGGTAGAATGAAGTAGGACGATGCAGAGAATTTCCCCAGCTGTTACAGCCTCAGCACCATACTCTCAGCTTCAGCTAAGTATAGTATTGAGAAACCATGAAATGGGATTATTGCCAAGAAAGAGAAATACAAAATTAATGCAGTGGCACAGGGACGAGTGATCACGGAGGGACAACTTGGCCCAAAAGATTAAATGAATATATATATATATATATATATATATATATATATATATATATATATAACTGGGGCTAAATTGCTCAGTTTTTATTGACTAGTTGAAGACTGGGTTTCATCAATTGAGTTATTGTGATGAAACCCTTTTTACCTGCTTATGAATGGTTCAACATTTTAATACAATATCTACACAAGAAATAATTCCATTTCTGATGCCACGTCTAGCATCAACAAGATAATTAGTGTTACATTTGGTGTACAGCTTGGGCTTCCAACCCTCTAATTGCAACCTAGTAGAAGTAGAAATGCCGGACATAGCTTTACGTTAAAGCAATTGAATTTTGCGTAGGTTATGTGATATAATGTGATTATTGGATTATAAGTGATTTTTTCATACGAATGATTATATCTCTCGACAAAGTGATATATTGAAAATATATTTTTAAATTTAAAGTTTATGAGACAATTAGAAAAACATCAACTCGAAAGTTTAGATATAAAAAATTATCTTTTCATATTATAGCTAAAATATTTTTTTTATGACATAAATGGTTATCTTTTTATAAAATGATTATTGAAATAATATCTTTATCATGATTATGTGTGTTTTACAAAATGCAAAATATCTTGAAAACCAAAAAGTGTTTTGATGAAAAGATTGTGTTCGTGAAAAGAGATACTTGCAAACCTTATAAAGGACTTATTGCCAACTATATTGATGCATTAAAAACAAGAACAGAAAAATTAAAAGCCATAAAAATGTTATATTTTGAAATAAACATAAATACTTGAGTTTTCATTATCTATTAAAAGAATTTAAATTCTTGATAATTTACTTACTACAAAAAAATAAACTCTAAAGTTAAATAACTTTACAAACCCTAGGATGTATTTAATGGTCTATTATCTTAAAAGGTAGTGAGGAAGTTAAACGTTAATTTTCATTGTATTTTTAAGGTTATTCATATAATTCTGCTTTTTCATACAAAAAAATTAATACAAAATAAATATTAAAATAACATCTATTAAAAAATTCACTTTAAAAACAATTTTACTGATTATTTGAATTCTGTCTAAATTTCATTTGCATCAACACCAAATATATCTTGATAAATGAGGCATCAACCCCAAGCCAACCTCAATTCTAGTTTTGCATTTATTCCAGTAGAGTAGCTTACCCCTGCTATGCTGCCAGAATTGTGTGAAGAGCGTATATTTTTCTTTTTAAATTATTAAATATTTTCTTGTTTAAATGTATATCACAAATTTTTTTTATTTTTTTGTAATCAATTAATATAATTATTAAATGATACTTGATAATCTAGTAAACTCATCTGTAGTGCTCGAAATCTCAATTATTGATGTGTATAGAATAATAATTATAAAAATATTCAAAAATTACATTTTTTAAAAAAAAAATTAGATGACTTGCACGAATGAATATTGATAATTTATTGAAAATGGTCTGCGGTCCAAATTCTTGCATCCTGAAATCCTGTCAAGTCAAATACTTAATTACTTGGCGATTTTATATGCATAAGTTAAAAAAGAAAAATACCGTCCTCACTAATTAATAAAAAAAGGAAAAAATATTTTAATTGATTAAAAAGAATCTTTTTCTTATTTAAAAAATGAAAAAGTAAATAAATGATAAAGACTTTTGTTTGTGCAAGGTCAGGCTGGATTTGCTCTATTGTGAAAAGGCATGGATGAGCAGGTAAAGCCGTAAAGCCTGTGACCGACCTTTTTCTGGGTCCTCACTACTTTTTTCGCCTACCATTTCAAATGGCCGGCACTTCCTTCTCTGTCCCATTATTTCCTTTGCTATAACAAATCTTCTTCCCCTTTCTTCCTTTTTCTTTCCTAATTTTGATATTTCTTCTTAAATTTATTGTAAAATTATGTTCTTAGTGGTTGCCACGTGTTTTTATTTTATATTCACTAACCTATTTTGACATAATACTTTAAAAAAAATTTAAATTATTTAAAAAAATTCATATAAATCTTTATTTTTCAATAATATTCAATCGAATCCATATACTTTTATTTTAAATTAAATAAATTTTTATAACCAAAGTTGATTAAAGATAACTATATAAAATATTACTTAAAATTTCATACTCATATAACATTGACATGATGTTAAATGTAACCATGTTATTATATTACATTAACATGCAACACTATCGTTTACTATGACATGTCAGCATAACTCGTCGACACTACATAACATATAAATAATAAGTGATATTTTAATTAATAATAATTAATTAATTATAAAATAAAAAATAAACTTATTTAAAATTTTTAAATAATTTAAAAACTCTTTTAAGCGTTATATAATTTATTTTTTATTTATTGAACAATGTGTACATCACAATTAATGATTAAATTACCTAAAAATGTTGAAAGTTAATAGGATGTCATAGACAGTAACTAAGCTAAAGCAATTCAAAACGCAAATGGAGAAGAGATATAGTGCCACTAATAAAATGGGAATACCTTTTTAACGATCGTTTTCAATATTGTACTTGTTGGGTCACCGGCCTAACCGTCCTTTAATTGTCATCCTATCTTATGTGTGCTACTCTTTTGTAAATTGACTGATTAAACTAGCAAGCCTTGACAAAATTCATTATTGCACCAACATGAAACCCATACGACTCCGTTTTTATATGCAAATCCTATTACTCTTTATTTTTTTAATTAATGAAGTCTAAATTTGCACAAGTGTATTAATTTTAACAATGTACTTTTAGTTTGGTTAAAAAGATTAAAAAAATTAACAGTCAAATGAATATTTCATAAAAAGTAAAAAAAAAATTCTCTTTTTGTTGCAGTTAATTTTTTTACTGTTTTTTAATCAAATTAAAAGTATAATATTATAATTACAATACTTGATTAAACATCAAGAATAAATTTGGCCCATCACCTTAAATAAACAGATAAATTTTGATTTTATTATCTTTTTAATTTTTGCTTTTATTTTGAGGAATGAAACTTTGATCATATAAATATAAATATATGCAATTACTATTAAATTAAATATTTAATCACTGATTTAATTACTAATTAATTATAGATTTATTGCGCATTAGGACAAAGCCACAAATTTGCATGGCGGATATTTGAATTTATAGAATGGATCGATAATAGGTTTAAAATGGTGTAGCTTGTTTCTTTTTTCAGTACGTGAAAATGACTTTACTGTTACGTGATCATGATCAACTTTTCCTAAGGAAGGGAGACCACCTGTAACGATGTGATTGGCTTACTTAACACTAATGGCAACGTTTGCTGTGAGAGAAGTTATTAACATTCGTTGCAGCCTGAGTGGTAAAAATATTTTAAGTGAAATTATGTAATTAATCTATATATTTTATTGAAGAGATAGATTTCATTTTTATATAATAATTTATATAAATTAAATTTTTAGATTTTTTAAAATTGATAATGTTAATTTAATTATGTTAAAATTTTTTTATTATTTATATTAACATGATATTTAATTGTATTGATACGTGACATTTAAATATGATGATATGGTATTGAATCTAATAATGTGACATATAATAATCATGCAATGATTTTTGTTTAGGGACATAATCATTACATCATTGTTGAATACCACATCATTATATTCAAAGTTATATTTATACAATCAAATACTGTGTAAGCATAAATAGTAAAAAAATTTTAATGTCATTAATGATTAAAATGATATTGTCAATTTTAAAAGTATAAAGACTTATTTCTTATAAATTATTATACAATATTAAATCCACAACTTTAACTGAATATAAACATTAATTATATAATTTTACTAATATTTTATCATGTTTGATAAGAGAAAAAATCAATATAATGAAACATTACATTACGATCACATTACACTTAACAGATATAATCATATTACAACTAAAAATCAATATAATCTCACTTTACCATTTATTCGAAGAGTAAAAAAATTGATTCACCATTATTATCTATTTTCGCTTCAGCAAACAGTCGAAACCCTCCCCCATTTTGTTATAACCCGAGGGGATTGCCATTGGTCTCTTCTTCTTCTTCCTGCTCCTGGTTTGAAATCTAATTGGGTTATTTTGGTTTTGAATTTTTATTGTTGAAATCAAAATTTTTTCAGTTTTTCTTATTCGAGCTTAGGGTTGTTGAAATCTGCTATTATTTGTTTTTCACTTCTATTGTAGGAAAACCAGACTCTAACCAAATCAAACCACTCATGAGGGCATGCTTATTTGGAGGGAATGGAAGAGTCATTCCTCCTCTATTCTCATTCTTGAGATAAAATTTCATTTGGTTCAATAGAATAGTTATTCTTCAAAATAATCATTTCAACAAAAGTCTGAGTAGCCATTATCAATGCCTCCTTTGATAATGACTATTCTAGATTGTTAAAAATAAGAAAAAAATTAATGAGACAAATATACCCCTATTACAATTTTAAAAATTACATTATAAAAAATACTAAAACCATTTTTTCTCTCTCTTCCTCAGTCCTCTCTCTAAAGCACATAAGGCACAAAATTTTTTACTTCATTTTAAAAAAAAGAAATCAAAAAATTTAAATAGTATTTAATATATTAATATATATTATTTAACTATAATAAATATTATACAGAATATTATTTACTATTATTATTTGAATATTATAAATGTAATAAAGAATATTATTTAGTACTATTTAAATTTAATGAAGAATATATTTTGTCTTTTAATATTAAATATTATTAAATTATAATAAAAATATATTTGTATTTTGATGAAAATATTATTTAATTATAGTAAAAGTTATTTTGATTTTATTACTTAAAATATTTTTAACTTTTAAAAAAATAAATTCTTTAATTTTAATAAAGAGTATTTTTTTTCTCATCATAGTATTTTTGTTTTTTAATTAAAAATTTTTTAAATTTTAATAAAAGGTATTTTTATCATTTACCCATTATTTCTTAACTATTCTTAAAATTATTCCTATCAACCAAACAATAGAATAAGTAATAATAGCAATTTCTATCCTATTCCTTTTCCATGAACCAGTTTATTTAATAATTATTCTTCCTCTATTCTATTTCTTTGGAATAACTATTTTATTCTTATTCTATTCCTTCCAGTGAACTAAACAAAGTTTTGACTCTTTCATAGGTACATATCTTTATTTTTTCTAGTTTAAGTTTTAGATTTCATCCACCATGAGGCTTGATCCACACTATGCATGGTTTGTTGAAATTTTAGCATATGATCCAATTTAAAATCAATTGGTAAAGGCTGAGAAGTTTTTATTATATTTAAATTCTCATGATATCCCTGAATCAGTAAATGTGAGATTTATTTTATCAATATTTCAATACTTTCTCTGACGTGTAAAAATCGTGGATTTGTCACATGCAAGGACAAACCTAGAAATTTTCTTGAGTTGTGTCATAATTAAAAAATAAATATGTTAAAATTTATAAAGTAGAAGTTTTAACAGTAAATTAAAGAAAATGTAAATTCAATACATTCATTTAATACTTCAAAGTAAAAATACTTAAGATTATAACTGTTCAAGATAATTTTTTATATTTTGAAACGTTGTATGATAATATCAATAAAAACACTATAAAATACATTTTTTTCAATATATGTCACTAGGCAATCATTAATCCACTTGTCATTTATTCGATTACGTAGCTCGTGCTTTATAATTATGAATTTAGACTATCAAATTAATTAAAAACTATTTAGACATTAAATTTTTAAAAACTTAATTTAGATTGAAAATTACTTACAATTGAAGCCTAGTTGAGATGTTTTGAGAGAGTGAAAAATACAGCCAAGGATCGAGATAAGAAAAATTACTGTAGGTCTTAAAAGTAAGACTTAAATTTTTTAAGAAGAAGAGTAGTTTTAGGTTTTAACTTTTTTTAATAGAATCTTAAATTATAGAAAGAAATTTTTTTATTTTTCATGTAGACTTTAAATATTAATATATAAATTATTTTTTGATAAATCTACATTTTGATCATATTTAACTATTAATTTTTAAAAAATACTTAAATATTAGTAATATATAAATTTTTTTAATAAAATCTACCTTTTAACCCCATTTTCTACAAAATTGCAACAAAATTAATAAATTCATAATATTATTAAATATATAAAATTTTAAAAAGATAATATAATTAATTTTTTTTTAATTGGTGTCATTGTGACACCACTTTCATGAACATGGGTCCGCCCATGATTACATGGCATGAATCAACGGAGGAACACCCTTGAAAGTGCTGACAAATGAGGATAATGCTTGCTCAATACCATGTTAAATCAGAATGGACATCCAATCTAAAACTAATTGGTTATAAGTGAAACAAGCCTTTATTGTATTTATATGTTCAAAATATCTTTAATTTAACAATGCGACACTATCACTGTTAAATTTTTAAATAAATATCTAATTTAAAATTAATTAATAACAAATAAAAAGGTCATCGTTATATTCATTTGTTCAAGATACCTCCAATATAACAAATGTAAAATTTCTTTATCATCACTCTAATAATTCTTCTTCTTACATGTACGAATAACAGATATAAAACGTGATAACTCATCGTAGGGAGGACAAGCTAACACCAATTGACTTTATGGTCGACATAAGTCTCAGGTCAGTGAGTTGTCCCTACGATGACAATTAGTTATAGATTGCTAATAAATGTCAAGTTGAAGTTTAATCACGCGAAGATTTAGCTTTTGTTTTATTATTAATTTTTTATTCATCTATAATATATCATATATATATATTGAAAATTATTTGATTGTAATTACAATTTTTCACTTATATTATACACTTAAATAAAATCATGAATGAATTTTTTTTACCTTTGATGACAAATGTGAAAATATTAATTAAAGTAGCTGTGTGTTGGTGAACCGAATTCCAAATGACATCTCTAAAACTCAAGTTGGAGTTCAATCCGAGCTGAGCTACCATGTTTAGTTTGGAGGCCAACACTATTCAAGACCAAAGCACTCGAGCTAGCTATAAAGTTGCTAAGTACAGTCGTTATGACTCTGAGCATCGGATGCAATATCCCACCTAATAACGATACATATACTTGTTGCAGTCGTCTGGTGGTCAAATTTATTGTACGTGCTTGGAGAAATATTTGATACTACAATACAATAAATGGCTGCGAAAAATACAATAGTGCAACATTAATATATTATACTAATGCATCATGTGACAGTGACCTATAAGTTTTATGTCGTGGCTTATCTTTTTACGTGGCCTTACCTTAGCTGGCTTCTCTCCATTCCTTATTTAAATTCTAATCAGGCTTGTCATCTCAATATATGTCGTGGTTTTTTCTCTTTTGCGAACTGCCATACGGCTTTCTCCGACCTTCTTTTATTTAAATAAATATATATATATATATAAATATACTCATCTTGTTTTATTTTGAGGTATTTCGTTATTTAAAATAAGTTTTTTTTAATGGCATAAGAATCAAGAATAGTTACTTTTTAAATAATAGGACCAAAATGGCATGCCCTTAAAATTTTAGGATCAAGAGTGTAATTTATTCTTTTTTTTTTACAATTTATATTAAATTTACAATATTCTCTTTTTACTTTTTGAAATTTAAAAACATTCACCTTAGATATTATAACAAATTTAATATAATATATATATTCAAAATTAAAATATTTTTATTAATTTTCGTATCAAATCAAAATAGGAAAAAAAACTTAAAAGCTGAGGAAGCACATTTCTATATCGTGATGGCTATTTGGTCCAAATTTATCCAAATAAAAGTCCTAAGATTAATCTGGGAGATACCATTTCTTTGTTGTTTATCAAAATTAAAGTACGAAGATATGTTAAATGGTAGGTTAGGGTGTTTGTAATTGAAATTTTGCAAACCATTGAAAATTAAAAATTTTAATATTTTAATTTTTCAATATATATTTGTTTTTGAAAAGTTGTATAGAACTTATATTGAAAAAAGCTCAAATAAGCTAAGACAAAATCTTAGCTTAAGCTTATTGGAGTTACAAAATTTTTCAATATATTTGATAAATCAATTTTAAGAACCACTTAATGGAATATTTTCAATACAAAAGTGTTGAAAATCTTAAGTAACTTTTAGAAACTTAATGTATTAAATCAATTTTATTCAATAAAATATTATTATTTAATTATATTAATCTTATTTTTTTTCCTTTTAACCATTTATTCTTTCTCCTTTTAACTATTATCAATGTATTAAGTCAATATTAATTTCTGAAAAAAAATTTATATTTAGTTACATTAATTTTATACTTTTTCATTTTCATCAGTTATTCTTTATTTCAACTATTATCAATGCAAAATATTTCTAACATTATATTTCCTTTTTTAAAAAAAGATTCAATAAAAAATATACTAAACATATAATTTTATGAAGCATATCAAACAATTTTTATATTATAAATTCAGTACTTATATTTTCAGAATTCGAAATTCAAAACTTTACAATATTTTATTTTCTTGTACTATATATTAATTTCAATATATTTACACATCCTATAAATGAATTAAATCTTTATTTTGTCATTACTTAGAGGAAAAAAAATAGATTTAATATCTAGCAAAGTAATGTAATATAGATATAGAGTTGCAGCAAGAAAAGTAATGCTCGTGGGAGAAGCAAAAGAGACCACTTTGTTTTTTCTTTTTTTTTTTTGGTTTACAATATTAGTTATTTTTCATGCAAATAAATAAATGGCTATTATTATTATTTATTTCTGGACAGTGCTATTAAAAAGCTTAAATTGGCTATCACTTCTACCCATAATTAATAATATATGGACAATTATATCACCTCTAACCGTAATAAATTTAGTCACAAATTCAATTCTAAAAGTAATAAGGTGACTTTTGTCTAAATAAATATATATATATATATATATATATTTGAAAGGTAAAGACATATATATTTAGATTACCAATTTATGCATTGACCAGAATAGTCCATGTCATGAAGGTTTTTTGTTTTTGACATTTTCTAAATATACAACAAATGAGTATAGAATAATTTCATAATTAACATATATACATACACACACACACACACTCCTTACATTTCAATTCTTTATCTATTTTTTCTTTTTTTAATTTTCTAAAATTATGATCTCTTTCTGTTTTTCAAATCTAAAAGTTTTATTTTACTATATATTTCAAAATTTTATTTTATTTTTTACAGTTTGACAATAAAAAATATGAAACATCCATCATATAAAAATTAAAATTTTAATATGAAATATACTAACATAAAAAAATTCCATTAAAATAAAATAAAAGAAAAGAAAGATTAAGTATTACTTGGGTCATTTGCTTTGTTTTATTTTTAAAAACCAATTAGCAAAGAGGTTAATAAACGAGTAATGCTATGGTGACAAAGTGTTAACATCTATTACTTTGACAAATGACATGGTTGACAAGATTAAAAAAAATTCATAAATATGTAAAAATAAATAGTAATATTTTTATTTATTTACTGATTTGAAAGAGCTCAAATAAACTATAGTTATTCTCCAAGCCAGGTGAGGTAGGGATAAGTTATTCCTATGGGTGAAGAGAATAAACTATTCCAAGTTTGATAAAAACAAAGAAGAAAAAGCTCTAATGATTGGATTAACTATTCCAAGTCAAAGGTAGCTAATCCCCCAAGAATAGAATGGAGTGGAATTGGCTATAGCCATGATCCAAATGTAAGGTTAAAAAGGTCACCAAGTATGATCTTAATTTAATAATTACTAGCAACACTATAGTTTTATCTTTCAAGTATTTTTTAAAACCCAAGCCAAAATAACACCAAAAAGGCCATACTAGTTTCTCCATTAGGTAAACAAGGTATACTTTTAAACTAATCTTTAATTTTAATCGAAGCAAATAATATTGACTATCTTGTACCGATTAACATAACTTATAGGAGTTTCGCACCATCAATCTATTATTAATATTATTATTATTATTTTGGTTCAAGGAATAAAACGCTGAGAATGAGCCAATCAATCCTTTTGTTCTTTTGTTTTAGTTTTGTTGAGAGGTCGAGTCAATTCACTGCAAGTACACATCAGCTTTTGAACGGTAGTTGCCTTGACTGCTGACTCTTGGTGGACTCATTCACGTCTTACAAGTAAACTTGCTTCGAAACCGAAAGTGACCTTTAGCTTGATACGTTGGGAAATAGTGGTGTCTATGCCTAGTGTTACAGGTTTAAAAGAAAATTATAGATTTTATATCGATTATCTATTATAGTATAATTAGGCATTTAGATGTTATAAGATATTTTTTATAAAATAAAATCGTAAGTTTTAATAAATTAAATCAAATAATATTTTAATGGTTGATATGATCTACGACACAAAACATGAGTTATCCACTTATGCTCAAACCAAACTCATAAAATTTTAAATTTTGATAAAGAATATTATTATATTAATAAATAATATATATTTATTTATTTAAATTTAAAATATTAATATAAAATATATATTATAATTTTAAAAATATTTTAATTAATAATTATGTCAAGCAGACTTATCCGACCAACCACACGGGCAGCTCTAGTACTAAATTTATTGTCCATATATGGTATAACTTAAATGCCAGAACTTAGAATCCTGATTTTGATAAATTTCTTTCAATAGATTATTATTCTTTACTACATTAGTGATGGATTTTTTAAACTCCTCAAACAATTTTACAAGATTATCACATGTTCATTTATTAATTATACTAATTCATCAATTTTGTTAAGTATAACTTAATAGATATGTTGTAATCCTGTAAATTTACTTGTACATGAAGCTCAAAGACTCCACTATAACAATGTATTGAAGAATTTCTCATAAGTTAATAACAAACGTTTATTAACTTTATAAGGTATATAAATATATATATATGAGTATTTAACAATAATAAGTTTATATCCCTTCTTATTCGAAAAGTGTTCTTGAGAAAAAAAAACATTATAGAGTAAAATAATGAAAGAATAAATATCAAGAGATACTCTGAAAAAAACTGTACTAATCGCTTAACTATTATTATACCTTCTCATGCAAAATTTAAAATAAGATTTAAATTTTTATCTCTCTTTGGATTTTCTAATATGTAGAAAAAAAAAGATGTCACAGATTCAATTCCTATTAACTATATGGGCTTCATTCAATTTTAAGTTAGTTTGTTGATTAATTTAATTTTGAATGCAAAATTTATGTAATTTATTGGAGTAATGTTTCACTGGATGAGTATAATTTCTTGCACATGTGATATAATCAAAAACAAAATTGAAAAGAATGGGTTGAAATAACTCTAAGTGGTCTTAGAATTTTTTTCTAATTAACAAATAACTATTAATGAGGTAATAGCTATTCAAAATTATTACGGTTTTTATTTGACTTAATGGTAATTATCTATATTAACCAAGAAAATGGTAATTATATATATATATATATATATATATATATATATATAAAATAGAAACATTTATATCTCACGAGATTGCTATTAAAGATGTCTATGAATCGGGTAGAGCCATACTTACCAAGCCTTTCTTTTTAAAAATCAATGTTGAACCTAACTTGACATGCTCATTGAACTATTAATTTATTATTAAATCACTAAATCATTATTTTCATATTGAAATCTTAATATTTTATATAAATTTTGAAATTAAAATTTAATAAAAATATATTATTTATTAACATAATAACCTAACCAAGTTTCGAGCTAAAAATTGATGGCCAAACCCAACCCTTAGATACTATTTTTATAAGACAAAAATATATCAGCTAATTTTTTAAATAAAAATATCATTTTGTATCATTTTCAAAAATCACCATTAGTGATGGAGTTAGAATTTCATACTTAGGGCGAAGATAATGTCTATAAAATAGTCATACTAGAAGTTCAATACTTGACAAACACATAAAGTACTTAGATGAAAAAAATTCATATAAAAATTATATAAATAACTCCAATTATGTGTTAAATACAAAATAAAGATATTTTTTAACAATTATTGCATGCTAAGATTGGACAACTTTAATTGAACTCAACGGTCTTCCATAAAGTTGAAGGCCTATCACTAAATCAATGTCAAAGTCTTGAATGATTTTATTTCAATGAGAATGATTAACGAATTTTTAAGAAAATCATTTGACATTCTATTATGAGTCTTGTTCTTAACGTGTTTTATGGCAAAAAATGCATGCTTTAATGTTATAGTAAAAGTCAAGATAAGTCAGATCAATCTTTAAACAAGGAAGTAAACTTTTGATTTTCTCGTTTTTTTTACCACTTGACACAACTCAGAAAGTGTAGACACATTTTTTAAAGCTTGATTATGAAAAAAGTCAAGCTTAAATAGATCTAATTGATAGCTTAAATGCATTTTATCATACTCAGTAAAGTCATCAATATGATATTTATTGGTAAAATTGTAAATACTTTCAACATCAAATGATTCGAAATCATTATAAGTGTTCAAAAATGTGCCAAGAGTAAGCAACTCTACCACATTCTCATTAAATCTAGAATCCAATTCTTACAAGAGTTAGTCAATGGCAGTCAGAAATAAGTTAACTCAA
Source organism: Theobroma umbraticum (assembly GCF_002168275.2). Lineage (NCBI taxonomy): Eukaryota > Viridiplantae > Streptophyta > Magnoliopsida > Malvales > Malvaceae > Theobroma > Theobroma umbraticum. The sequence goes on along the minus strand of NW_018397259.1, from coordinate 1,496,924 downwards.
CAATGATGCTCAATTATGGAATGAGACGACTTTTATCTAATTTATATCTAACCCCTTATGTCAAGAATCTCAATTTCATATTTCTTATAAAATTTCATTACTGATATAAGCAAAGTTTTATATCCAGCTTCTCTCAATTATTGGAGACGCTTTTTAGTAAGCGACATTAAATGAATTACATCTTGAGACTTAAGTTGTAAAGCTTTTGAGAGGTCAGTTGTTATCTCCACCAACTCCCTTATAAGGTGTAAAATAAATATAAAAAATGATATATTGATATGTTATAAAAATTATAAAATACGGAGCAAAATTATACAATTATTATGAGAGTAAAATTATAAAATTCTAAAAAATAAAGATATATTATAAAATTATTGTAAGAGCAAAGTTATAAAATTTCAAAAAAATAACAATTGTTATAAAAATTTTAAAATTTTTCAAAAGGTGAAGGCCCTTACTAACCCCCCTCCCTTCCGCCCTTGATCATCATGATGATTTATTTGTCATGATATTCTTGATATTATAATGATAATATATAAATAGTGAACTAAAATTACTATGTTAATGTTGATTTATTTGGCCATTATAAATCACAATTAAAGATCATCATGTTGGTAACTTATGGAAGTCAAACGTCATTTAGTATAAAATATTTAAAATAAAGGTAAAATACCCTAACTTTGTTAACTTTTAATCATAATTTCATATGAGTCTATTAATTTTTGAAATGAATATTTCCTCCAAAAGTGTAAACATAATTAACAAAAATAATGTCATGATTAAAATGTCTTTTCTTCTTTCTCCTATTTTTTTTCTCTCAAACAATGTGGATGGCCGACGATGCTCTTATTCGTTGACCAATCACCCCACTACAGGTGTTTTCCAAAGAAGAGAACATCGATCAAGTGCTCCCTAAGAAAGGGGAGCACCATTGGGAGCATCAGATTGATGCTCCTAAGGGAAGGGAGGGATTTGGTGCTCCCTTGAATTTTTTTTTATAAAAGAAAAAATTATATAATAGTAATTTTTAAAATTAATAAATGGTAAAATTATCTTTTTAATATCACCACGTCATCAAACAAACGAAAATACTAAAGATGCTCCCAAGGGAAGGGAGAGAGGGTGTTCCTTAAATTTTTTTTTACAAACGAAAAAAATTATATAATAGTTATTTTTAAAATTAATAAAGGGTAAAACTATTTTTTCAATATTACCATGTCATCAAATAAATGAAAATACTAATGGTTGACTAACAATTGAACATATAAGATTTTTTTTTAGGACGGAATGTCCATTTCGAAAACTAATTGATCTATCTAGAATTATAACTAAAAGTTTGGAGATGCGAGTATTTTATCTTTAAAATAATCATATTAAACAATTAATTATAAATATTATAAAAATTAACAATAAATACTTTTAACATTGTTTTAAAATACAATTTATAAATATTAATATCTTATTTGTTGTATAAAATATAAATTAAATTATGTAATCAACAAATATAAAAAACACATTATTAATATCATGGACAAAATAAATCAAGTATTTGATTAATTGATTAGTGTATGATCTTCGTGCTTAAAGAACAGATTTGAATTCCCTTTTTCCCAATTCCAAAAAAAATATCATGGATAAAATAACTCTTAGTATTATAAATTAAATCAATTGATAGTAAATCGCTAAAATTAAATAAAACATATATATGATAAAATACTAGGGGAATAACTTGTGTGATGGATCTCATATATATATATAAAAGAGACGAGCCTTGGATTTATAAGTAAGGGTTTGCTTTCACTTAATAAACATCTCTTTTAAGTAGGAAGTGTGATCTTGTAACTAGTGGTATTGGAACCTATCTAACTCTTCGTTGATGTGGGATCCTTCAAAGAGAGATAGTAAGATCCGTATAGGTCCAGACCAAAGTGGATTCCTCTCCTTTATGTGTGAAAAAGTCCATATAATGAGAGTATTATACAATGAATATAATATCACGAGTCTCGTATCAATAAGAGATGAAGTGAGTCTTAGCTTATAAGTAAGATTATAAAACCTTTTCTCTCCTTAATAGGGACCTTTCCTCCCTTTCATAGACATATTTTTTGAGCTAGAATATAATCTTATAACACTTACATGTAGCTTTGAATATTAAAATAGTAAAATTATTCATGAATTAATTTCACACATCAGTAAACTTTTGAATAGTACATATGGCATGTCCATTAGGGATAAAATTGGAGTCTCAAATATAGAGATCTATTGGAATATCAAATTTAGAGATCTCTGCCTCCAAATCTTAGGATTTATGAAACAAGAGAAAAAAAGTTGCTATTTTATATCTTAGCATCATATGTGTAGGTATCGAGATATATAATGTATTATAATTATCATATTCAATACCTAAGAAACAGATAAAAGAAAAATGATAAAAATTGCTTAACTAAATGAAGTTAAGTTGTCTGTTGAAAAGAGAGAGAAATGAAATATTTTTCAAATAATTAAAAAAACAATATAAAAACAGAAAAAGAAAAGAAAGGATAAAGAGAAATAAAAATATAAAAGTAATTAGAAATCCATCTAAGCAAAAGAGAGAGCCAACATGGCCGGTGCCATCGTCACCGGATCTTTTTTGCCTTAAATAACGACTTTATCTGCCCCAAACTCTGAAAAATCTTTTTTATTTTTTTCCTTCCAAAAACCCAAAAAAAAAAAAAAGAAACTTCTCTCTTCTGTTCTCAATCTATTCTTCTCTTCATCATAATTCATTCATTCGTCCATCTCTCTCTCTCTCTCAATTTGCAAATCTCAAAAAAGTCCCAAACTAAAGAGATAAAGTTGGAGAGAGAAACGCTCACCCAACACATACCACTGCAATAATTCTCTTCTTCTTTCCAAGTATCCTCCCTTTCTTTCCTATCTTTTAATTGCCAGCTCTGCTTAGCTCCTTTCCTTCCCTCCTCCAAACTCAAAGACAGAGATCTCTCTCTCAAGGTACCCTTTTCTTCTTCTTTGATCATCGTCTATTTCTGTTTTTCTCTGTCTCCTTTGGATATGCTATGATCAGAGGAAAGGCCATTGCTGTGATCACTTTTTTTTTTTTTTCATTTGTGGGCTGTAGCTTATTTGAATCTCTTTTTTCTTTTTTTCATGTTTGATTTGGTGCTTGTTGATCTGGGTTTGCTTGATCTTGTCTTAATTTTAATGGGTTTTGTTTCTTTTTCCTTAATTCTTGTTTTGATCTGCTCGTCTGATGCTGATGACAAGTTTTCAGACGTTCTACTTTTTTGTCATTAAGCTGGCTGGTCATAATGGTTGTTGTTTGTTTACTGCTTGTTTAATCTTGATTTTTTTCCCAAAACTCTCTATTGTAAGTGTACGGAAATTTTTGAATTCTGTTTGTAGCATCAGCTGTGGAAATGATTTGATTTGTTATTGTAACTGAACATTAGAGTTTGAAAGATCTTAGCTTTGAGCCAAGTTTTGATTGATTGTTGGGTTCATCCAATTCTGTTTTTGCTTGCTTTTTGATCCCGTGATCGATCATGGTAAGTGTTGCTTCGATAGCTGATCAATGGCACTAGTGCTAAAATTCTTTGCTGCCATGCAACCTTCTGTTTAGTTGTGTGATCAAATCAAACAGTACATTGCTTTCCATAGAGTGCTCATTATTGGATTGATGCTTCGGATGCCGAGATTTGAGCAAGATTGATGAGGGTATTCTCCTAAGAGCCTGGAACAACTGCAAGCAAATGCTTGATACTTGGCATGTGTGGGATAAGTGGACTTGTGTTAGATTAGTGCGGAAATGATGGATGATTGGTTTAAAGAATAGGAGTTAATTTTATTTTATATTTTTGGCCAGAAGAATAGGAGTTTATTAACTTCCGAATTAAGTGGAGTTGACAATTATGTGCATGTATAGAAAGATGATTATTTTTACTTTAAGAAAGAATGCTGATTGGAGATCCCCTGTCAATTTTGTGAACTTCATCTTGATGTTTTAAGTTCTGCAATGCAAGATGCATGGACATAACACATTCTTCATGTTTATTCATGCTGAAAAGATGCTCCTGTTTCTTCATATATGGTGCAGGAATATGAAATTTGTTATCTGAGATCAACTTTGTGAAAGAGTTCTTTTGCATGCTAATTTTTGTCATTGGTTTTAAGACCAGGATCAGCTAAGTGTTGAGTCTTTGGATGGATAATTATCATTAGGAACTGAAGATGTAATAAGTTTAGTAGCCTAAACAACTCATGGAACATTAGGATTGGACAAGTAGATCTGATTTTTATGGCACCATGTAATGTAACTTGGGTGAATGGAAGATTAAATTCATAGCACATTAACTACAAGGACTATTTGATCAGTTTTCTTCTGTGGATCAACTTCCAAGCATTAATGTAAAGAAGATGACAGTTTTTATACTCATCTGATGTCCATGTGTCTAGGAATTCTTTTAAGAAGATTATCATTCTCACAACCAAAGGCATACTTCTTTGATAGTTGATTTCTCAATTCGTTATAAAATGATGATGGGGCTTCGTTGTTAATATAATGACTATTGAAATAAATGGCAGTTTTCTATGGGAAGTTGGTCATCATGCTGCCTTGTAGAAGGTCCTACGGAAGGCAGGGTTGGGATACTAAGTTAATTAAGGTTATGTACAATAATTTTAATTGGAAGTAATACACGTCAAGTGACCTGGTTTGTGTGCTAGGACACATAGAGACACAACATGCTTTAGTGGTTACTTGAATGATGAAAGAATGAACCAAGTTAACATATGTACGGGATGTCATCCTCAGAGGAGAATAATCAAATGCCATTCGTTGATTTATTGTATGCCTAACCATTTAGATAAGTCTGTGCAGCTATGTTAGATGGACTTGGTACGGGTGGTTGCATGCTGCACATTATTTTTTTTTTTGTATGTTTTAATTCATTTAGAGGGTCCAAAATACATGAAGTAGAAATATCTGATGCCGGTGATTCATGTATCTTGTTTTTCAATCTGGTAGGCTACTTCTCTTTGTCCTGGATAAACAAATCATTGTGTGTGTGTGTGAGCACGCACTCTTTAAATTAATGGAAATCAGGAAAGTACCCCATCTTGCTAATCAAACTATTGTGCAGCTTGTCTGAAATTTATTTATGCTAGACCTTGATAATGTATTGCCAACATTGGCTTGTTGCTGAAGATTGGGAAAAGCTGTCACTTCTTTCCTTTTAAATGGCTCTTCATAGAAAGCAAAACTGATTTGCTTTTTTCCTGATTATTAGACTCTTATTTTTTGTTCTCTGCTTGTATAGTGCATTGTGAAATGGGAACATATTTTTAGTCTGCTTAAATTGCTGTAAGTATCAGTTAAAAAGGTTTTCCTGTATTTTCTCCAGAGCTGTGAAGCTTTGTGCAATTTCTGGACTGCTGAAGGTTGGATTATCAAGTTGAGCTGTACTCTTTTAAAACAGTGATAAAGAGTTCTGAGATATGTCTAGCTCTGCAAAAGTTCTGGATCCTGCATTTCAAGGAGTGGGTCAGAAACCGTATCCTTAAAATGAAGAGCATATAAGTTGTGAAGATGTGCACTTAAATTTTGTATTGGTTTTAGCTTTTTCTTTTAGATAAGGTATATTGATATTTTAATTGATAAGAGAGATTTGGAATCAATAACTATGTTGTTTCCAATGCCAGCACGAAAAAAGAAAAGATAATGCCATCTGCTCTTTTTTTTTTTTTTTATAAAAAAAAATTGAGATGTGTGCTTATGTTGCATATTTGTCCTGGTAATTTCTTATGTTAAGGCTGTTGAACTTGACATATTGTAGCGGGACTGAAATCTGGCGTATTGAGGATTTTCAGCCAGTTCCGTTGCCAAAGTCTGACTATGGAAAATTCTACATGGGTGATTCTTACATTGTCTTACAGGTGCAGACTCTCTCTCTCACTTGCTCTCTCTGGTGTGCTACACAACATTTATTTCTCTCTCTTATTTTGGGCCTTGATAACACATTTAAAGTTTTCTTTATATTTTTTTTCATTTTCTCTTTTCTTTTTATGTATATTTTTTGTAGACAACACCTAGCAAGGGAGGTTCATATCTGTATGACATACACTTCTGGATGGGAAAAGATACAAGTCAGGTGATGCTTCATCTACTTTTACTTTTCTTAATTTGTTGAGGATTTAAATTTCCTTCAAATGAACTAAAACATCATTTGAGATCATGCCGTCACATGTAGGATGAGGCGGGAACAGCTGCTATCAAAACTGTTGAGCTAGATGCAGTCTTAGGAGGGCGTGCTGTGCAGCACAGGGAACTTCAAGGCCATGAATCTGACAAATTTTTGTCGTACTTTAAACCTTGCATTATACCATTGGAGGGCGGTATTGCTTCTGGGTTTAAAAAACCAGAAGAAGAAGAGTTTGAAACACGGTTGTATGTCTGCAGAGGAAAGCGAGTTGTCAGATTGAAGCAGGTATCTCATGCTCTTTACATAAGTTTATGAGTATGGATTGAAAGAAGAAAAAAGAAAAGAAAAGTTTGTAAACTAATTATGAACTTCCACTGAATATGAGATTATTGTGGATCAGGAAATAGCATTTTGTATATGCTTTTGCAGGTTCCTTTTGCTCGGTCTTCACTGAATCACGATGATGTATTTATCCTGGACACTCAGAATAAGATTTATCAGTTCAATGGTGCAAACTCTAATATTCAGGAAAGGGCAAAGGCATTGGAAGTTATTCAGTTTTTAAAGGAAAAGTATCATGAGGGAAAATGTGACGTTGCAATTGTTGGTAAGGGTGCATGCATTTGCAGTATTGGTGATGCTGTTTTTCTTGCTTTTCTACTTCTCCAATAGTATTAATCGAATTGCGTGCAAGGGTTATTTATTTTAATCTATCTAAAGAGGGCACTCTTTCGATCTTCACTTATATATGCGTAAATGGTCATCACCCTGCCAGATGATGGGAAGTTGGATACAGAGTCCGACTCTGGTGAGTTCTGGGTTCTCTTTGGTGGTTTTGCTCCAATAGGCAAGAAGGTTACCTGTGAAGATGATGTTATTCCTGAGACTACTCCTGCTAAACTTTATAGGTAATTGTATCTTCTGTTTTTCCTTCCGCTGCAGAAATGAAAATTAAGTTGCATCTAGAATTTTGCTAGAGTTAGACACTAATGATATGTATCCTATTTATATGTTGGTAAGAGTACTTCAGTTTCTTAGTTATCGCAACCAGATTAATAAGCAAAGAATTAATTTTGCATAGTTTTATTTATATTACTTATTCACGCATGCATGATCAAATACACTCTCATCGTAGATTGACAAAAGAAGAGAAAAACTAATGAGCTGTGTAGCCATTCACCCTCTTTGTTATAAGAGTTCTCTGAAAATGAACTTACTTGGCTGAAAATATTATGTAGACATTTGAGAATTGTTTCAGCTTTCTTGGTTCTGTCTTTTAGTGGGGAGGTGATCATCCTGTTCATATTTTTGTTAACATACTGTTTCATGCTGTATCCTTGAGAAATTATACCTTCGAGAGTTTTTAATTTAAATAGTAGTAACCTTTTGAGTTTATGAAAATATTTATAAATTGTGTTTCTGATGTTATTTGTAGAGATTATGCCTTTATATGGGTCTTATCAATTCTCCAATCTAATGGTATTGATAACCACTAAGCTGGAACTTCAAGTATTCCTCTGAGTAGGAACAAGTTAGTGTTACCATTGTTTAAAAACAACTGTACAAGAAAGCAAGCCTTTTCTCTCTATGAAGGGTTGGTTATATGCATCATAATACAATGCTCTAAATCATAACCTTAGTAAGGTTAGTAAAAGTGAGGAGTGTAGATGTAGTATGTGTATAAATATAAAATCACGCCATCATTCTTCATGTGTATGTATATATGCTTGCTCTTCTATTAAATGCAGGCAGATTAAAACATGAAACTTGTTTTGTTTTGGTCCTATTTAGTCAGTCATATTTTTGGCACATTATCAGAGTGGTTGAAGATGTTGAAGCTAAGAGTCAAGGTCATGACTCTAATGAGAAAAAAAGAAGTTTTTTGGTCCAAGGACAACTGCTTATAACAGTTTTTAGGTCAGCTGGTTGCTAATCTAGTAGTTTATGAAGTTCTCCAGATGTTCTTTTGTTTTGTTTTTTCTAGAACAAGCAGAAGTTTTGTTCGTTTATCTACATAAAGATGCTGGCTGTTGTATATCATGTGCTTCATTAATTCAGGTCATGTTCCTAATAATGTGATTTTAAGGATCTTAGTCTCGTTACAATTGGAGTCTTAACTGATATAAGTATTTCCATGATACTAGGGCGTATAGTTTTATGAAAATTTAGCAGTGTCTTTTTGTGTATCTTTTGATGATTTGGGAGCTTGGGGTTATCTTCTGCATCCCTTTGTTCTTCTACTCTTAATTCTATGTTGCTGTATTTGCTGGATTATTCTCTTCGTTGCTAGTCCTTTGAGGCAAATCTTGTAGCTCCAACCTCATGCCCACATGAAATCATCAGATAAAATTAACCAGTCCTTCCAAGAAACTGTTCATGGTTCTGGAACAGCAGTCATTACCTTTTTTTTTTCTTCCTTGTTGCAAGCTTGCATCAAAGTCCTTTTTATGTTCTTGAAATCCTTAAGCTTCCATATATTTCTTTATCTGTTTTTATTTATTACCTTCAACATAACAACCCATAAAATCAAGCTGTCCTAATCCAGCTAATATTTTACCCTAAAATCTCAACCTGCGGAACCTTGTTAGTTAAAAGCAACCAACTCTAAAACCGTTTTCTTATTTCAAACTCTAGAACCCATTCTATTTAGTTCATCCAATCTGTTCAAAGTCATGTTTCTCACATGTTCTTTTTGGAATTCCTGTCAATTATCTTTATGCTTCAAGAAATATAAAATCAATTTCTTTACTCTTATCAAGCATGTTTTCACTAGTACTGAAGTCATGAGCCAGCATTATAGATTAAGGTCAGAATTGTTAATTCTTACACACTACGTCAATTGCCTCTTTTCTTTATCAAAAAGGAAATGGAGATCAGATTATATATTAGAGCTTTTCCAGTGTATAGTTAATTTTACTGCAGTGAGTGAAAGAACGCATTAAGCTTATTTTAATTTGTTCCCCAGACAGCTTTAAGAATATTTTTGTGGTCGCTGTTATTATAGGTAACATAGATGAACTGAACTTTCTGTGGTAAGATGTTTGTGTTGAGGTAGGGCTTCTATTGAGGCACTCCTGATTGAAATCCTTTTTGAGTTAATATTAGTATATGTTACTGTTGTTTTTAAAGGTGTATGTCTTAATTAACTGCCAATTTGAAATCACTTGTTCCTGTAGCATAACTGATGGTGAGGTGAAGATCGTAGAAGGCGAACTATCCAAAGGTCTCTTGGAAAACAACAAGTGCTATATACTAGACTGCGGTGCTGAGGTTTTTGTTTGGGTTGGACGGGTGACACAAGTAGAGGATAGAAAAGCTGCCAGTCAAGTTGCTGAGGTAGAGCTAGAGTCATGGCATTTATATCTTCATGAATTTCAAGAATACAGATTCTCATTCCCAACCTTTTATCTCCAGGAATTTGTTACTGGCCACAATAGACCAAAAACAACACGCATAACCCGTGTCATCCAAGGGTATGAGACCAATTCATTCAAGTCCAACTTTGATTCTTGGCCTGCAGGGTCTGCAGCTCCTGGTGGTGAGGAGGGAAGAGGAAAAGTAGCCGGTAGGTTTCACTTAGTAAGCTACAAATGACACTATTTTTTTTTTAAATTTACATTATTGAATGGTATTTTTCTACTGCTAGCTCTGCTGAAGCAACAAGGGGTTGGTGTGAAGGGGATGAGCAAAAGTGTTCCTGTAAATGAGGAAGTTCCTCCTTTGCTTGAAGGGGGTGGAAAGATGGAGGTCGAGTTACTAGTCTGTTTTTAGTTTATTTTTGGGATTTGGCTTTGAAGACATAAACTGTTTACATGAGTATGGTATTGCTTGTTTGTCAGGTGTGGTGCATCAATGGCAGTGCCAAGACACCGTTGCCAAAAGAGGATATTGGTAAATTCTATAGTGGAGACTGCTACATTGTGCTTTATACCTACCACTCAGGTGACAGGAAAGAAGATTACTTTCTCTGCTGTTGGATTGGAAAGGATAGCATTGAGGTAATTTACAATGTTCTCGTTGGGTTTGACATAATTTAAATTAATACACCCTTTCAGTCATTCATCTCAACTTTTTGTTGATGATAGAACTGCCTTCCACATATTAATGGGAAACAGTGGACTTGATGTGTTATAATATAGACTAGAGTGCTGCCAAGATGAGCTCCTTGTCATTATTGAAAGACCAATAGATATGCCTACCAGTATGAGTGCCTCCATCAGATGAGAAATTTGAAAGTTGCCTTCCTAATTTCATACACATCATCAACTAGGCCTGCCACATTATCTGGATTCTTAAGCTGCCTAATTAGTTTCCCTTTTGGCAGGCTTACTCTATCGAGGCATTCATAGGTACTATTAGTGGTCCCTTGTCAATCTTGAAGCATCTCAAATTGAACCTTTGATGGAGGGTAGAATTTTGACTGCACCTATTGGATTCTATAAATATAAGATCAGGCTAAGAAAATAGTGAATGCAAGCGCACATACAGGCATATAACAGATCCACGACCCTTCAGTTTAAGTCATGGAAATTTGTGGACAAATAATATTTGGTAAAATATCAGTCTATGAAAATAGTGAATGCAAGCACACATGGGTACATATAACAGATATGCAACCCTTCAGTTTAGTCATGGAAATTTGAGGGAGTCCTAATCTAGGTGCATCTGCAATGGGTGTGAATGGTTAGGAGTTCGCCATTGTAAAAAATACAGCAATTAGTGGCTGGGAAATAAGATTGCTTGACAAATTAAATGAATAAAAGAAGATAAATTGAAGAAAAGTGAGGCCCATAATCCTCACCCATTCTGGAATCTGACAATATTACCACAGCGGCCATGCTATCCTGAACATTAAAATTAGAAGGAAAAAGAAAAACCTGAAATCTCTGATATGAAGTTAAGAAAGAAAAAGAAAATTGAAAGCTGCTATATTTTTTTTCCCATTGATGAGGCCTCATTAACCATCAACTGTATCTTTGCTGGTAATACCTAGTGCAGCTCATAGTTTTTGTTTCTTAAATATAATTTTTACATGTTAAATTTCTTTGCAACAAGTTCAACTTTTGATGTCACTGTTGATTTTTGAGAACTTGAGCATATTCTTTATAATTTGTTGTGCTTACTTCTTACAATGAATTGGCTTCTAACTCATATAGCGGTGACAATATCTACTTCATTCGGCATGTTCTCTACATTGAATTTATATCCCGGCTTTCATTACTTTCCTAATCGTAGCTTCCATATGTTATGTTTGCTGTATAGAAGAAAGAGGTGCTTATGTAGTTCATGTTAATATGATGGACTTTATTCTGGTGATGGTCATTCTTACTAGTTAAAATTTTATTTTCTAAAAGTATATATATTTCTTAATTCAGGAGGACCAAAAGATGGCTGCTCGGTTGGCTAACACAATGTCTAACTCACTTAAGGGGAGGCCTGTTCAGGTATCATATTACCTTTGGCTGATTACTATGATTCTGAGGCTCATGTTTCTAATAGATGCTTCTTGCAGGGTCGAGTTTTTGAAGGTAAAGAGCCACCCCAATTCATTGCGCTGTTTCAACCTATGGTGGTCCTTAAGGTATTCATTTTGACCTCATAGTTTAGAATCTCAATACCAATAGCTTGGAAGATTTTGGTTTAGAATTGATGGTTATCAACTAATTTTCCTATGATTTATTCCTTTTTAGGGTGGTCTAAGCTCTGGTTACAAAAAGAGTATGGCAGACAAAGGCTTGACAGATGAAACCTACACAGCAGATTGTGTTGCTCTCTTTCGGATATCAGGAACCTTTGTCCACAATAATAAAGCATTGCAAGTTGATGCGGTATGCAATTATTGGTTGTTTTGACTCTTTTGCCTTTTAAAATTATGTTTAGTTGGTGATTTGGAATTCTCGATGTTCATGGTTTTTCCTTAAAACTTATATGCAAAGACTAGTTTACTGTTGTTTGGCAAGCAAGTAGAATTTAGACCATAATATTTCCAGTTGCCAGCATTAAGTGTAGAATCATGTTGATGTGACATCTTTTTCAATTTGCACTGAGAAGTTGATAGTTTTAAGTTTTCTTTTGACTTCGAGAAATTTGATTGAAAATTCAGCAATTAAGCATGTAAACCATTAAATATTTCTGTGTTCTTTTCCCACGTTTTCGGGAATTGTGTTGTTTCATTCTCAAAATTTACATTTCTTTGCTTTTGCCTGACTTTAACGGCCTTTCCTATCTTAAATAATTTGAGATATTTTGCAGGTCTTTTTTATGAAATATCCTATATTAAAGTGCTTTAGCATAACTCTTAACATCCTTTCTTTATCATGCTTCAAAAAGCATTATTGTATGTATCTTGGTAATTGTTCAGTGCTTGTCCAGAATCTTTCTGACCATGGTAGTATGATTGGCAGTGTCCTATCACCATGATTTAAAATAGAAGAAATAGCTTGTCAAGTAGCTTGTCAAGTAGAACGTCCCCATCCCTTTTTCTATTATTTTTCTAAATTTCAAGCAAATTATCATCTGGCATATTCATTTAGTCAAGGAAGCTTCACACATAGTTCCCTTGGTTTTTTTTTTTCCTTTTTTATTGTGGTCTCATTGTGCTTTAAGTTCAGTAGTCTCATAAAAGAAATTTGTTTTCCCTTGATAAGCTGGTTTTATTTGCCAATTACACATGATTAATTACAAATGTAAAAGTGAACATGTGTGAAAAATATTTATTTGTACTTGAAACTGAATCTGTTGCTGTCTTGCATTAGTTGAAATATTGAAATGTAAGTCTTCTGAGGATTCGGTTGTTTCTTAAGGACAAAATTCTACCTCTGGCTTTTGTTGTTCACTAATGCTGTAATTATGATTGTGAAACTAGTTAATAAAAAGTCTCATAACTCATGCAAGATGTGATTTGGAAGTTTAGGTTTAAAAACAACTTTGAAGAGAGCATTTGTTGGTGAATTGATGGCCTGGAATCCTGAAAATGTTAGATGAAGATTGTTTGATTTGAGAAGGTTTTAACTTTACAACTATGACTACCAAACTAGTTGATGTCATTAGATGTAATAGAAGAAAGCTAAGACTTTTCTTTATCAAGAAAGCTTGAATTGGTTCAAAACTTAAAGGCATCAAAGAGGCAGCGAAAAGAGTACTTGGTAAACACATGAGAAAGGAACATGAAAGCCTTGGGATTGAGTTAAGTGCTCATAATACACCTAACCTGATTATGGACGTTAAAAGGCAGAGAAGGGAACCAAAAATGCAACTTCCATAGTGTCTCCATTTATTTTACTGGTATCAAATGTGTGATGATGACTGTATTCGTGCAGTTGTTATTATGATGTGTGCAGCATCATGACATATTCCTTTTGTATCCTAACTGCAATACCTCCTTGTTTTGTAACTATTGTTCAGGTGGCAACATCATTGAACTCTACTGAGTGTTTCCTTCTGCAATCTGGATCTTCAATTTTCACTTGGCATGGAAATCAAAGCACCTATGAACAGCAGCAATTAGCTGCTAAAGTTGCTGAATTTTTAAAGGTATATTCTTTGCAGAAAGTTTTTTACTTTTGGTCTTTGGTGTGACACAAGATTCAAGCATTTTATTGGGAAACCTGGTGATAACTTGATATTGTTACAGTCTAGCATCTAACAAGTTAAGGCAACCAATTAATCAATACAACTAAAGAATCTAAGTAATTTATGCCTATATGATCCTGTTCCAATGACATGGTAAGGTTTAATTCTTAGATAATGATTATAGTTCTTTTCAGTTGACTGTTGTAGTTACCTTTTTATTTCATCACAAATCTTCTGCTGATAATACCTGTTTTCTGCTTTTTGAGATTTTTAGTTATTTAGGTATTTATAGTTTTTTTCCTCTGAATCCATTCTGAATACTTAGTGGAACAAGATAAAATATACTCAAAATCAAACAATGAGCTGGTACATTTCACAGTCTAGCATAATGCATCTTCCTGGCATTAAACTTTAGATTTGCTCCTCAATAATAAAAGTTAATAATAGCACATAGTTCTTTTAAACAACTTCCTTCCCATGTCAATCAATCATCTATAATCTTTTGCCTTCAGCCTGGAGTTGCTCTTAAACATGCTAAAGAAGGAACAGAGAGTTCTACCTTCTGGTTTGCACTTGGGGGGAAACAGAGTTATACCAGCAAAAAGGCATCTACCGAGACTGTCAGGGATCCCCACTTGTTCATGTTCTCTCTTAACAAAGGTGTCTTTCCTTGTTCTTAAATGTGATTTGCTTTACTATCAAATTTGTGCTCTGTGCTTTCTTCCTTCTCCTTTAAGTTATTGAGGAAGCTTATTACCGTTCTAATTGTTCGTTCCATGATTTTATCTGTTTCCAAATGGATGCCTCAGGAAAGTTTGAGGTAAGTTTGAGACTTCTAATGTAATTGAACTCCTTTCCTCCAGGTAGCCAGTCTCTTCTACATGTAATTTTACATTTTGTTTTGCAGGTTGAGGAAGTTTACAACTTCTCTCAAGACGATCTCTTGACTGAAGATATTTTGATACTCGACACACATGCTGAAGTGTTTGTTTGGGTTGGTCAATCTGTAGACACCAAAGAAAAGCAAAATGTTTTTGAAATTGGGCAGGTAATAAATAAAAACCTGATTCCTTTGTCATTTTATCCTTTCAATCTGTTTGGTATTCATTTTGAAGTTCTTTGCAGAAATACATAGACATGGCTGCATCTCTAGAGGGTTTGTCTCCAAATGTTCCACTTTACAAAGTTACCGAAGGAAATGAACCCTGCTTCTTCACAACATTCTTTTCATGGGATTCCACACGAGCTACTGTACGTGTGTTCTTGACTAGATCTTTCTTGAGCTACTGTCACTTCAAATTATTGTTAGATCACTTTCATCTTCATCAGCAACAAATTATGAGAAGTTATATTCTCAGCTTGTCTATGCAAAATGGACAATATTGAGAAAATGCATAGCATATGGTTTAAATCAATGCATTTGTATTGTGGATGAGGAAATGTTTGAATGTGAGACTGATGGAGAGCCTGTAGAGGATTTCTATGACTATTTAACCACACATTTAAGCATCAAATGTAGCCTGGGTTCATGAGTTTCTATCTCTGGAGAAAAAAACAAATAAGGAGAAAAAATAAAAACTTTAGAGCTGGTGTGAGGTGCAGGAAATAAGAAGTCAAAGTACAAGGACTCTAAAATTTAAACTGAGATGAGAGAGCCCCAAGTATGAAAAGTTATGATAGTAAGCATTATGATGATGCTACTTGGACTAGAGCGGAAGTCTTGATTAGCATAGTGCACTTTGTTGAAAGTACCATCTAATTCAAAAAAAAAAATTAAATTAAAGGATCATACCATTGAAAGCCTCTTTTATCTTGAATAAATATCGCAATTACTTTAATTGTTGCCACTTGCAGTATACCATAAAAAATGGTTCAGCTTATTCTATACTCACACTCTGAAAGAGTTATGAAATACTATTTTGTTTCTTTAAGGGTTAACAGCTCTTCCACTGACATGGTTCATCCTTCCTTTCATGTGTGTTTGCATTCAACTGCATATGTTTGATATATATGCTTAGATGTTCTCTTTGGAATACAGGTACAAGGAAATTCATTCCAGAAGAAGGTGGCATTGCTCTTTGGGGCGAGCCATGCTGTAGAGGTAAATTCTTTCTTTAATTCACATAAGCTGACCAATTCTCACTATATGAAGCTTCTGTCAAGCATACAGTGAAATTGGGTTCATAAAAATTAAATGGGAGTCTATTTTCAAGGCTCCTTGTAAGGAAAATAACTTATTAAAGCAGGTTTTGCTTTGATGGATTGAAAGCATGGATGAGATTTGTTATAATATTACTTCTTTTGATGTTGTTATATATGGCTTCCTTTTGGCTTCCTGTTATAAACTTTGCTTTGCTTATCCATTGTGGGCATCAATAATCATTTTTCTATAGGCATATTGTTGCTAAACTTAATTCAGGAAGAGGAAGCGTCTTGTTTAAATGACACGTAAAGAAAACTTTTAAGATAAATTAATATATTATCTGTTACAATGTGATGACACTGAACTTTAGTAGCGGTTGCCCTAAGGTGGAGCCTTAGATCCTGACCTTGTTGTCCTTTTGGATAATAATTCAAATTGGTAAATTAAGGACGGTGGCATTAGGTCTTATGTGAAGATGATAATGTCTCTCTCTCTCTCTCTCTCTCGCTCTCTCTCCATTTGTTTGCTAAACTAGTTCCCTGACTGATGGATTCTATGCTGCCGAGACAGGAGAAGTCCAATGGGAACCAAGGGGGTCCCACTCAAAGGGCTTCAGCTTTAGCTGCCTTGTCTTCTGCATTCAATCCATCTTCTGCAAAATCAACCCTTTCGGTAATAAACTGCTCCATGCCACCAAAATTTTTCTGAACTCTTTTCTATACATTTCTTTAATTTTGACTGCATTTAATTTTGAGTCTCGTTAGTAACAGCTGAAAAGGAACTAGTAAGTTGAACCGGTTGTACCGTCCGAATTAGTTTGAGAATAGTAGGACTATTAGCTGCTTTGGTTTAGGAGAATACAATTGTGCTTTATGGCAGCCTTTCATTGAAAATTTGTAATGTTTGGAGTTTTGATTCTTATATTCTGTTCTTTGCATTGTTGGTTTGATGTAGTAGGGTGCTTACGCTGCTGACAACCCACCTAATGAAGTTCCCAAAACATTTGGAAGGGGGTGTTAGAAAACTGGAAATGAATGCCTTTTAAGAATACATATAGGATTTCATTTCTTAGAGATATCACCTGCAGCACAAAAAGTAGTCTTTATCATGCGTAACCCATACTTGCTTACAGATATCCAAGTATAGTTCATCAACTTGCTTCATGTTGTCTTTTGTCTAACGAATTTTTTACATTCTGGCTCCTTTGAATAATGTTTGTTATCTATGCTAGCTGCCATTGCAGGATACCAAAAGCCAGAAAAAAAAAAATGATGTAAATGAAAAGAGGAGAATTATGAATCCTGTTGCCTCTTAATTTTACAATGTTTAATTTGCCTTGTTAAATATGTATTTTGTTTTTGGCTGGACATGTTTTGGATTATTATTTTTGTTTTCCCCCTTTTCCCAGTTAATTTCAGCTTCATAATGCGTTTCTTTCCCCTTTCTAATTAGCTTGAATATTAGTTCTGCTTGTTTTCCTTATTCGTGTATGTTTTTACTTTATGTAGCTCATTTGACTCTCGTTTCTGTATGTAACTGGATGCTGTGCTTATTATTCTTTCTTGTTGCATTTCAGCCGTTTTGTTACTTTACATGTCATTATGTATCATTGTTTTTATATATGGAGATTATGACTGAAGTTATGTGTGCTTCTGTGTTGAGAATTCAAAGCATTCTTTAACTTTTCTTATGAATTAGGTATTTGATATGTGACATTGTTGCAGGCCCAGGATCGATCTAATGGAAACCAAGGAGGACCTACGCAAAGAGCTTCAGCTTTGGCTGCCTTATCTTCTGCATTTAATTCACCATCAGCAAGCAAACTTTCAGCAGCAAAGCCTTCTAGTGCCAGTCAGGGATCACAAAGAGCAGCAGCTGTAGCTGCTCTTTCCTCGGTTCTTACTGCTGAAAAGAAGAAACAATCACCTGATGCATCCCCTACAAAATCCACTAGCAGCACTCCTGCAGTAACCAGCCCACCTCGTAAGAACCCTTGTGCAATTTTATCTTAAAAAAAAAAAGAAACCATTGCTTTGGGCTGATCCACAAGAAGGTGCTAAATATTCTTGGTGCAGCACCTGATAAGTAAATTTGACCTCCTGTCTTTTCATGTACTTTTTAAAACTGTTTCTGATGCATTGACTTTGTACAGCTGAAGCAAAGAGTGAAGTGGACCCTTCTGAAGCAGAGGATTCTCAAGAAGTTGCCGAAGCCAAGGAGACAGTTGTAGTATCTGAAACCAATGGGGACAATTCAGAACCAAAACAAGAGCTGGAACAGGATGAGAATGGCAGTGGAAGCAGTCAAAGTACATTCAGTTATGACCAACTGAAGGCCAAATCTGACAATCCTGTAACTGGAATTGACTTCAAGCGGAGAGAGGTTTGTTGCGCCATTGATGTTTTTAAGTTCATTCTATCTTTTCTGAATGTTCATGTCCTTACTATTTTGATTTCTCAGGCATATTTATCAGATGAGGAGTTCCAGACAGTATTTGGGATGGCAAAGGAAGCATTTTATAAATTGCCAAAGTGGAAGCAAGACATGCAGAAGAAGAAAGTTGATCTATTCTAGAGCATGAATTCATTCTAACCAGCAATCCCTCATATAAATTGGTCTTCACTTCTGCCTTGGTTTCATCGGTATAAGATGCCTGGATTGCCATGTCTAGCTTTTTGTCATTTGCCGTTTTGGTGATGTAGTTGTGGTTAGTATCGGGATTGATTGTGATGTTGCATAAAAGAGTGATTTGTTATTTTTTTTCCTTGTCCACACCC
>NW_018397259.1:1427279-1478197 GCF_002168275.2 Theobroma umbraticum | reverse complement strand
CCCCCCCTCTCACCCTCCTCTTAGCGTCACTGCCTTTGTAATGATCGCATATTGTAGTTGAGGACAGCTGGCAGGTCAACATTCTTTTATTTGGTTGGCATGTATCTCATCTTGTGATTATTCAACTTTTTTGTTTTTTTGTTTTTTCATGCTTTATTTTGTTAAAGAAGGTGGGTGTATATGATTTGCATTTGTATCGAACTCCAATATAAGTAATGAAAAGTTCCATCATTTGAAAACGTATGGTTTCATATTCTTTGTAAGAAAGACCAATTTTCTTTCATTGTTAGGCTGCTCATTCCCTTCATTATATATTGAAGGAGATGAACCAGCCATTAATGTAGTGTACATTTTATGCTTTGTTGGATGTTTCGGTAGTGTAAGTTCACTTCAGATATGTACTTAAAGAAATGGATTGCGTTGTTACAAAGATATCTTCTTCAGGTCGTTTTATCTTGATCTTACTTTACGCGTACACAATGAACAAAGATGTTTACGTTGCTTCCCCATTCCAGCTATTCATTGCTGAATAATTTTCCCGAAGGAAACTACACAAAGCCAAGGACCAACTGGCTCAATGAACAAGGGTGCATGAACTTTTGCAGTGCGGCAATATTCCCTCTTTTCATTTTCTTCTTCTTTCCCTCTTACCAAACACACAATACCAAGGAACAAGGGGTCAGGTTTTGGTTTGAAAATTTTACCCACCCTTCCCTAATTATTTAAAGTTAAAACCCATGACCATTAGTTTTGCCAAAATCAAAGTTTGCTTTCTATTGTGTTCTCCACTTTGGTTGACCACAGCAATCAACTCTCCCACTATACCCCATAGTTATTCAATGAAAGACTAGGCAATTTTATAACAATAAAGTTATGAAAATGATGATGAGTGGAGTCAAGACAGCATAGGAGTAAGAATATATGAATGACAGTTGTTGACTATTAGTGGGATTTTCTCTTCTTGTTAATTCCTCTCAGGGGTTTGTTTATTTTAAGTTTCAACATTAAATAGGTAAGTAATCATTATGTTCACATTCAAAAATTCCTGGGCGTGGTCGGCTCCTCCTCTTTTAACAACATTTTATTTTGCTTATTTCACGCCATCTTGTGCCTTAAAATCAAAAGATTCCTGGGCTAAGTGCGTACTCAAATCTGTCAATTTATAAACAATATTTATGGGACTGCACCCAACACAACAATGGCAGTGATAAATATAAAATAATGCTAATTGAATCCACCACTTATCAAGAGTTTAAACAAACCATAAACCACAACTTTTCAGGGGAAACCCATCACTTATCTAAAGAGATCTTTCAGTCTTGAAAATACTTGTCATTTTGTTCCTTAATAATTTATACATGAACGATCAAAAGCCATTCTTGACAAACTTTAGTTGATTATAATTGGCTGTTTTAACAATTATAAAAATGAGATGATGATAGCCTTTTCAATTTACCATCATTGCTGCTGCTTTCTTCCTCATTGGGTCCATCTCCAAGGGCCACAGCAATCTCCATGAATTAATGGGATCTTGTCTAATCACAAGCTCCATTGCTTAATTAAAATAACTGTTTTTTGTTGGTGAGCAGATGGAGCTGTGATATAAAATTATGTGCAAGTTTCAGTTCCTTTTCTTGATATAAATTGGATATAAGTCTAAAGTCCTGGGAGAGTTTGGAGACAAAGATGAATGATTTTCTCCTAGTAAAAGCATTCAGGGTCAGCAGGCCATTGCCAGCGCCAAGATTGGTGAGCATCAGGCCTTGATTTGCGCCTTGGATATATGCTGCAAACATAAAGTGCAACTGAGTTAGTCGAGTCCATATATTTAAATATTCAAACTCGACTCGTCAGCAATATTTTGAGTTAACCCGAATCAATAGGTTAACTAGGTAATCACATCACATGACATGTAGTTAAACGTGAACACTAACTTATAAAAGCCTCATATGTGGTATAAAAATAAAAATTATACTGCTTGTGTTTTCTCATGTGAGCCTATGAGCCCTAGGAAAGGGAACTCACATGCTTTACACATCGACTCAACTCATCCGGATGGATTACTCATGCCTTATGATTGAACAAGTATTCTTACCAAATGAAATCTGTTGAAATATTGGAAGATAGTCAACTATCGTTGTAATTGTTTTTGTGATTCTTTCTTATTCTAAAGATAACTTAGCTGTATATTAGGTGTAGACAAACTTATTATGAGAAAAGCTTGATTATAGGAATAGAGAAAAACTTGATTGTATCAACAGTAGCTTGATTATAGGATCTATACATTTGACCCATGTCTATATATAGACTATACACATTCATTGAGTAAAGACACCAACAAAATATTTTTTTCATACTCTGATTTTTCAACTTGGTATCAGAGCCTATGCACACCACCTTAAGCAAATTTGTTCAATTCCAAAATTCATCTTCCAATGCAAGAATTGTACTCAATGAGACAAATTATGATGTATGGTCTCAAATAATGGAAATGCATATTGTTGAGAAAGAGAAACTCTCTTTTATTCGTGGAGAAACGAAATTATGTGTCGAAAAATATAATGGATATAAAAAGTGGTATAAAAACAATCAAAAGGTCAAGAGATGGCTATTGATGTCTATGTCTCTAGAAATTATGCAACGATATATTCACTTACCCATTGCTCGTGATATTTGGAAAGCCCTTTCCAAAGCTTTTTATGATGGAGTAGATAAGTTATAAGTTTTTGCTCTAAATCAGAAAACTTTTTCTGTTAATCAAAATGGCAGAGCATTCTTTATGTATTATAGAGAAGTAATCGAAATCTTTAGTGAGTTGGATCACCGTGATAAGGAGATTATGGAGAGTGAGAAAAAAGTTGAATCTTATCAAAAATCAATTTAGTGACAAAAGGTGTAAATTTTTCTTACAGGATTAGACAGTGAATTTGAACAAATCCATGGTGAAATTTTGAGAAATGAACCTATTCCTAAATTAGAAGAATGTTATGCACTAGTCCACCGTGAATCTGTTCGATGCACAACAATAAATGGAGACTTTGAAAAATCTAAAACTTCATCATGGTGGCTTGAAACTGACCTCTTTAAAACCAGTAGAATAAAAAAAAAGTCCACCTATCATAAGACCATTAATGATTCCAACAAATCCACCTACAAATGCATTCATTGTGATGAAACTGGTCATACTAAAAGTAGATGTTGCAAAATCATGGGGTATCTTGAATGGTGGGATCATAGTAGTGATTTACGAAAGAAGAATTCTAAGAAGATCTTTACTGCTACAATGGTTGAAACAAAGGCAGAGGATGAGGTTACTAAAACGGCCTCGGCATTGGCATCACTTACAAGTAATGGTGGTAAAGTTTTAAATACATCTACACCTATTTCTAATAGTACATGGATAATTGATTCTAGTGCTACAGTTCATATGACATTTGATTTTAGATAAGTCTTAACTCTTAAACCATCCTCACAAATATCTGTTTCCATAGCCAATGGTGCTTCGACCTCGGTTATTGGGGAAAGATCCTTGTCCCTCACTGATACTTTGAATTTTAAATTTGTTTTAGTTGTTCCATCCTTGAACTATAATCTTTTGTCAGTTTCTCAACTAACTACCACCTTATTTTGTGTTGTAATTTTTTGACTTTATTTTTATGTGTTTAAGGACATCCAAATGAGGTAGACGATTGATTGTGGTATTAGGTGAAGGAAGTTGTATTACCTCGACTTGGTGTCAAAGAGTATGGACAAATTGGGTCAAGCTTTGAAGGTGGATGGCCACGAAAGAGAGAAGAAAAGATATGACATTTGGTTATGGCATTGACATTTGGGGTATACTTCTTTTGATTATCTCAAGAAGTTATTTTCTAGTTTATTTGTAAAATTTGATGTTGCTAGTTTCAAGTGTGACGTTTGTGAACTTGCAAAGAGCCATCGTGCTTTGTTTCCATTAACTTTGAATAAAAGTCTAGTTCCTTTTATTATCATACATTTTGATGTCTAGGGCCCATCCAAAATCACTACCTTAGGTGAATCACATTGGTTTGTTATTTTTATTGACGATTGTACCAAAATGACCTAGGTGTTCTTGATAAAGTTTAAAGGCAAAATGGATTTGTTATTTTAAAATTTTCATAAAATGGTTCATACTCAGTACAATGCACATGTTCAAGTTCTCCGCAGTGACAATCAAAGAAAATATCAGAGCATTGAATTGGGGCAATATTTGGAAGCACATAGAATTATTCATTAAACTACTTGTACTGATATACCATAGCAAAATGAGGTAGCTAAATGAAAAAATCATCACTTATTGGACGTTGTTCGTCCTTCATTGATAGAAGCTCATATCATTATCTTATTGGGGTGAAGCATTAATTTTTGAAACATATTTGACCAATTGAGTATCCTTAAGCACTATTGATTTACAGACATCATCGCAAGCTCTTGCTAAAGTAGTAGTTGCCCCAACTGTCCCAAACTCACCTCCGCATGTATGTGGTTGTGTAGCATTTGTACACCTTCATGAGCATCAATGCAACTAGTTGGCACCTCAAGCATTGTGATGTGTTTTTCTAGGGTACGTTACTCATCAAAATGGGTACCAATGTAATCATCCTCCCACACAACATTTATTACTTTGGATGTAGTTTTTCGTGAAGACTCAATGTATTTTGCATCTGAGTCTAAGCTTCAAGGGGAGTGCTAGGAGGAAGTTCAAACTCTAGACTGTAATGTTCACTTTTCTAAAAAAAGGGAACTCCCTGAACATGGTAACCAAAATGTAGGTAACTTGGACTTAAATGGTATAAATTTGGACCAAAGTGGTGACGCACACCTAGAAACTAAAGTGGTGGTTTCATCTCCATCCGAGTTTCTTGCACCATAAGAAGTTGATACACCAAACCAATCACTTGCGAAAGATGTCCCTGATTTAATGTTTAAACTAATTAAGAAACAGCTACCATAGTGTCACACCAAAGGCATTCCTAAACCTACATATGAACCTGATTTTTCTAATAAACTTAAATATCTTATGAGTCATTATGTGTCTAACCACCGTTTGTTAGAATCCAATCAATCATTTTTGAATCAATTATCTACTATATCTATTCCTAACAATGTGTAGGAAGCCTTAATTGACCCAAGATGGAGAGCTGCGACGGATGAGGAAATGAAATCCTTACAAAAGAATAAAACGTGAGAACTTGTTAATTGTCCACCAGGAAAGAAAATAGTTGGATGTTGTTGGGTTTTTACTATGAAGTACAAAGCAGATGATGCAATTGAACGCATTAAAGCAAGATTAGTTGTAAAAGGGTATACTCAAACCTATGGAATTGATGATATAGATACTTTTGCCTTTGTAGCTAAACTCATCATAGTTCAAGTCTTTTTATCTCTAGCTGTAAACTTGGATTGGCCATTACAATAGTTTGATGTGAAGAACGCCTTTCTGCATGACGAGTTGTTTGAATAAGTTTACATGGATCTCTCACTAGGATGCATGATACTAAAAAAAATAGTCAGAGGGTTTGTAGATTAAAAAAATCACTGTATGGGTTGAAACAATCTCTAAGAGCATGGTTTGGGAGCTTCACAAAGTCTATGATAGCCTTCGGCTACCATCAGAGCAATTCATACCACACTTTATTCCTTAAGAAACAACAAGATAAAATCATTGCACTTATTGTGTATGTATATGACATGGTGATTACAAGAAATGATCTTGAGGAAAGGAAGAAAGTATAGAGTTACTTGTCTAAAGAATTCGAAATTAAAGACCTCGCTCCCTTGAAATTTTTTCTGAGAATCGAAGTGTCCCGATCTAATAAAAAGATCTTCCTTTCTCAAAGAAAATATGCCTTCGACTTGTTTCAAGAAAGTAATATGTCAGCATGTCAACCAGTTGAACACCAATAGAAAAAGGGTTGAAATTATATGTTAAGTCTAATCAAGTACTAATCGATAAACAAAGATACCAAAGACTTGTAAGAAGATTGATGTACTTAGCACATACAAGACCGAACCTTTCCTATGCTTTGAGTATTGCCAGCCAATTTATGCACAATCCAAGAGAGGAACATATGAATATTGTTATGTGCATATTAAGGTATTTAAAGTTTGCTTCTAGAAAGGGAATTTTGTTTACCAAAAACATAGATTATCAAAGCGTGGAAGCATATATTGATGCTGACTGGGCTGGAGTAGTAAATGATAGACGATCCACTTTTGGATATTTCGCCTTTGTAGGTGGTAATCTAGTAACATGGAGAATTAAAAAATAGAATGTTGTTGCACACTCTAGTGCAGAGGTTGAATTTAGAGGTATGGCATTTGGAGTTTGTGAAGTGTTATGGATAAGGCTTCTCTTGAAGGATTTGGACAATCCATCTAAGCAACCAATCAAACTATGTTGTGACAATAAAGCAGCTTGTGATATTGCCCACAATCTGGTTCAACATGATCGTACAAAACATATGGAAGTTGACAAATTCTTTATTAAGGAGAAGTTGGATGAGTGAACTGTGGAATTTTTTAAAATTCGATCAGAGGACCAGCTAGCCGATATCCTCAGCAAAATAGTTTCAAGTTGAGTGTTCTTAAAGTTTACGGGCAAGTTGGGCATGTGTGACATCTACGCACCAACTTGAGGGGGAGTGTTGAAATATTGGTAGATAGTCAACTATCCTTGTAATTGTTCTTGTGATTCTTTCCTATGTTAGAGATAACTTAGCTGTAAACATTAAGTGTTGATAGACTAATTATGAGAAAAGCTTGATAATAGGAATAGAGAAGAACTTGATTGTAGAAACAATAGCTTGATTATAGGATCTATACCTTTGACCCATGTTTATATATGGTCTGTATAGATTCATTGAGTAAAAACACTAAAAAAATATTCTTCTCATACTCTAGTTTTTCAACTAAATCAACTTTTTTTCTAATTTTTTTCAATTATTTTTAAAGAAATATAAATTTGGAATATTTATGGACCAATCTAATTGATATATCAAATTGTTCATCAAAACACGTATAAATTAAATTTATTATTATTTATAATAATGTTTCGAGTCATGCTAAGGTTTAAAGTGTCATGTTTAGCACTCGAACAATTGACACATTGATTCGTACATGATCTTCCTACTTAAACAATAAAATTCGAATCTCTTTCTTTTAATTTTTTTTTTTTTGAAAAAATCATGTCCAAATCGATCAAACCAACGAGCTCGACACTCAATCTATGGACAAGTCTAGTATTCACAAAAGAATATCATTATTTTATTTTTCAGTTTCAACTACATCAAAGTATCAAAATGAAAGTTGACAACAAAGTTGAAGTTTGAATTCAATTTCTTTACTATTTTAATTCAACGGTTTTAGTCTTTCTATCACACTTTTAACGAATTTAATACTTACATTTTCACTAAAAGTTAATATAAGAATAATTGATAATAAATGTTAAAATTTTATTGTTAATTTTAATCACATGACTTTTTTTTTATTGATTATCGCAAAACCTCAACCCAAATCTTTTTGGTCACTTGACATAGATTAACAAAAAAAAAAGGTGTAATATACAAAAAAACAACAACTCTTAAAATATTCAAAAAAATAAAAATAAGTCCTTATATTTTTATTACATTCAATTAAGCTTTTATACTTTTATTTTAAGTCAAACAAATTTTTATATTTTTATTTTGAGTCAAATAAGCCCTTATGATTAATGATTGATTTAATCAAAATATCATTTGTTATTTTACATCGTAGGACACTAACGTGATATGTTAAAATATTATAATTGATAATATTATAACATATTAATTTGATATGATAATATAATCATATAACATTTTTTATCTTTCACATTAATGATATATTAATGTCATGCTATGTAAATATAAAATAACAAGTGATTTTTTTGTAATGACAATTAATCAATCATTAACAATAACTAATAAAAACTTATTTAATTTAAAATAAAAATATAAAAATATGATTAAATGTAATAAAAAATAAAAATTTATTTAAATATTTTTAAATAATTTAAAATTTTATTTAAGTATTATATAAAAAAAATCTTTATTTTTTAATAAAAAATATTTGAGTTGGCACCGTTGCACTTGCACATACGGCGCTTAATCTATATATTTAATTGTCGTGTTAAATATTTGAGAATAGGGGCGCCTAATCCTAAACCTTTGGGTATCTACTTTCTTGCCCAGCTCCTTACTTTGTGCGCAAATTAAAGCACCTCAGGGACACGGTGCCGCCCAATTTTTTCTCTCTCACGCCCACCACCCTCTTATTCATACCTATTTTCTTTCCTTTGTTTCCTCTTATTGTTGTTTTTTTATTTTTGGGCTCTTTGCATATCAAGATTTTGAAAACAATGAGACGAGAAAGGTAATTATTTTTCATCTTATAATTTGCATTTCATTATTTTCATAATTTACATTCAATTTAAAATTTTAAATCTTAATCACTCTCGTATTTTCTTAAAAACATATCTTAACATTTTACTTTTATTTAAATTACCTTATTTTTTAAAATATTTAATTTAAATATTTAATATTCATAATTTTGAAATGGAATAAGGGGATTTTGTGTGTTTATGAAAGAAAAATAAGTTTTGCTCTGATGAGATATGATGATCAATGCTAATATAATCGCATTGTTAGTACAAAGTTTTTGATCCGTCGAAGCTAAGCAAACTAAAAGAAGGAAAGGGTAACATTATCTAGAGTGAATATTGGGAATATTTAAGAGAGGTGAGGAATAGTTTGTCTTGAATTAGGAAAACTCTCATCTGTAATGGGACCAATGAATCCAGCTAGCATTTGTACATCCAATCTTCTAAAGTCTTCATCCAATAACAAGGTGGAACCTATGCTAAAGTCTATTACATAACACATACATACATACATACATACATACATACATACAATACAACCCTTTTGGAATTTTCTTCATTTCGCTTCTCATTTTAAACCCTTATTTTACGCCCTTTTTAAAAAATGTGGGCCTCTCCACTCAAAATTTATGCCTTATAATCCTATCTTCTCTGGCTTTTTCAGTTTTTTATATTGCCTTGCAGGGGCCCACAAGCATCTAACCCTTCAAAATCCACTCAAACTTGGGCTGTAATTTTCATGTATGAATCATGTGGTGACACGTGGCACGTTTAGGGTTGTCGGTGGATGGATGGCCTTTTGTGGTGGAGGGTGAAAATGATGGGCATCCAGGGCCGTGGTCTGTGTGAAAAAACACTCATGTTCTATGCTCTTAAGTCTTATTTGCGGATGGATGGATTATTGTACTTTCTTTATCTCTACTTTTCAAATATTAACATTTTTAGCTAAATAAAGAAGGGCATAATAAAATCAACCTAAAACTACTAAATTTATTTCATCAACATGTTTATATACATAAAATTTGATGATCTGTCATCTCTCAATTTTTAATACTTTTTATTATTTTATTTATAAAATTTGAGATACATATGCAATAAATCTTACACATAACTTACTCTGCATTACATGTTTTATGTTTATCTACTTAATTCATGTACAATAGAAAAGGAAAGGATGTAGACATTTACTTAATGATATATATTTTTTTGACGTTTTTCAATAATTTAGGAGAGAGAGTTGGAATTAAGACCTGGATTTGAAGAAGGAATTATGATAACCGACAATTATGAATAACTTGCGTTGCAGTTGAATAATTGGAGCTTTCATTTTAGCTAAATAGCAAATGAAAGCAAGGGCCATTAAATGCACGAGCTACGTAGACACCACGTCCACATACGTTATTCATTTGGATAAAGTATGTGAATATGCCTACCTCCATTGATCATGCTCACAACTTGGACAACACACTTGTCCCTTCCCTCCCTTCTACTGTGCAATAAGAAATTTGAGTTATACCTTTCTTTTTTCTATTCCAAAATTTCAACCCCAAATGTTCCCAGTGGGATTCCAAAGTTTAACTATGTATTAAACTAGTTGGATCTGGGCGTAATGTTTATGGTGTGTCTTGTGATTTACATTGGGAAAGCTGTTGCTAGCGGAGATATGAATCATATATAACTCAAAAGAGAAAACCTTACTATATATTATGTTAATTAAAAATCAAAATCACCATGAATTATGCCATCAATTTATTAAAGAAAATCGAATCGAATTTATCTTAGACCATAAAATATTTAATCTTTTCTAAAGCAGAAAATTACTAACATATACTAATCTAAATTAATTATTGGATTCATGGCAAATGTGGTGAAAGTGGTGCTAAGGAGATCAACGCAACATATTTGATAGGAGTGAAAGAAGGAAAGGAAGAGAGTGAAATATGAAATAGAAATAAGAAATAGAAATAGAAATAGAGATGATTTGCATATTTCTCTTTTCTCTCAAATCTAATATTTCTATATTAATAAGAAAATATTTTTTTTGGACAATTCTACTGTTAATTGTTTTTATTTTTTATAAAGAAAGGAAAAAAAAAACAATTTTCCTTCCTCTCTATCATTTTGACCTTTCCTCACCCTTTGTTTTTTTTTTTTCTTCCTTTCTTCTTATCAAATACAGTGTTCACGTTTTTCTTTAATATATTATTCATTCTTTTTAATGGACCTTGGGTAATTATATCGGGCGAATCCTTTTGACAAACTTGTCTGAAAAGCAGAAAAATGATCAGCCAATAGCCACACATGCAAAGATAAATGAGACAAACTCCATCTCTGACCGATATATATGTGATGACCGCTGATCGCCCTTCACAAGTCAGAGGCCACTTCTTTATAAATTAATTAAGTAATACATCTTAATTTCCTAAATACAGAAGAAAGTCCACATTTCAATTCATATATATATATATATATTATTTTAAATTATATAACAGATAGTTTGTTTTTATTTTATAATTTTCATTTTAATCATTTTAAAAATCAAATTCAAGATTTTCAAATTAAAATGCACCTAACATTCTGCTAAATGTTTAGTTTAAGAAAAATTAGAGTGCCATTCTAACTTCTTAGTTCTAATTAACTTGTTCGCTTATTGTTCCCTTTGAGAAAGCTTTACCTCTTTATGAAGCAATTCTATGTTAGCTCCCGAATCAAAGAAAATTATTTTTCTTTTTTTGGAAATCTGAAACCAAACCTATAAGCTATAACATCCAAACCTTCATTTCCTTGCTCAAATTTGACAGATAGATAACTTGTATGCAAGTGCAACCACACCATACAATTGTCGTAAGGGGTGTCTCTATCTCACATCGAGTAAGAACAAAAGGTTTTAGGTTCTTTATAAGCGAGTCTGCTGTACATCCTACCAAGCGTATTTTTTGAGGGGAGTATAATGACCTCGTGACAAGTAGTATCAAAGCTAATCGGATCTCATCTGACTCACGTCAAGCGTCTTAACGGATTGGGGTAGGCAAGATGATCTATGACAATAAAGACGTTATCGAAATCGGATGGGAGAGTGTCACAAAGAGTGCCTCTATCCTATATCGAGTAGGAACGGAAGATTTTGAACTTTTTTTAAACGGGTGTGTTATACATCTCACCAAGTGCTTTTTGAAGAGAAGATAATGACCTGGTGACACAATGACTATCAAAAGACCAAAACCCCCTTAGACAAATATTTTTTTAACTGAGTCGTGTCTCTTTTTTAGCAGTCTGCAGCTTCTCCTACCAAATAAATTCTTCTCAGCAAAACTGGTGAAGGAAAATTTAATATGTCAGCAATTTTTTTTAAAAAAATCAGTGTTGGGAGCAGCAAGCCCAGACTTTCCCGCTTAGAAAGGGGAAAAAAAAACTGGTTCATTTCTCATATTCTTACTGTAAACATTTAATGTTCATTTGGATATTCTAATGCCATGTGAATTATTACTGAGGGTTTTTTTTTATATATATGAAGGGATTTTGAATTTGGTTGGTTGGAAGAGAGGTGGCAAAAGTGAAAGCAAAGGCGCTTGAGCAGCACGTTTAAATGCTTTGGTGCTATAAAAGGGAAAAAGTAACTGTGTAACGCGGAGGGGAAGATCACAGGCACATGGGTTGAATCAATGTGTTCACAACTCCCTACGCGTGTGTAGTTGCCTCACATTCTCTCCATGATTCTCCTTTTCTCGCTCAACCATTTATCATCTCCCTATTATCTCTGACTCATCTCATTAAGGAACAAAATTAATAATAGGGATTTTCTTTATTACTTTCCATGTCTGGAAAGAAGAGCCAAATCAAGGAGCCTCTCAACCTTTGCTTTCATGCGCCCAACCTAAGCAACGTAATATGGGTATTTTGGCTTGGGACATGAAACTTCAAAGATAAAGATTCATTGAAGTGTGATTGGCTATAAAGGGTCATTTAGGTAAAGTGCATGTTAAAGTTGTTTTCTTCTTTATTTCTTTTTCTTTTAGCAAAAAACAAAAAAAAAAAAACAAAAGAAGAAGAAGAAGAAGAAGAAGAGAGGTAGCTTAATTAGTAGTCTCAGCAGAAGAATTCCACAACAAAACAATTTTCATTGTTGGATCAAACCAAGAAAGTGGAAGAGAAGACTAGCCTTATGCACCTTAGTTTAGTGGTACAATTTGTATGGTAATCATTGCAACTCAAGTGGATTTTTTGGTCAATGCTTTTAAATCTTTTTATTTTATTTTTATACTTGCCAAAGAATAATATAAAAACTTTGACAAATTTTTTATTGAATTATAAACAAACGAACATAAAAAAAAAAAAAAGAAGAGAAGAATCATGTCTTATATTATAAATCTTATATTTACATAGAAGATTAATTTTATTTATGGTGTAACTTTAACCAATGAACAGTATTATAATATAACTTTCAACTAAATATTGTAGTCTAACTAACTATAAGTATTGTGTTATAATTCTAATTATATAATTTGCATAATTATTTATGGTAGAACATGGGGTTCTTTTGGCTTGAAGAATTTATGATATGTTAGCCAAATGGATGAAAACAAGCAGCTAAACTCGTAGGATTCAATTGTTTTGGAGTCAAGCACGTGAAGTTTTGCAATACATATACGTGCCAAAATCCTATTTTTCTCCTCTCTGGCTCTTTCTTGTCATGTACCCACCAGGCATTTTTTGCTCAACATCATCTCTTCACTGTAAATATTATTCTATATATTTAAAAATATATAAAAAATCAACATATATTAGTCTATATTCTGAAAATTCTATTTCTTCTTTTGCTAAGAAACACAAGAATGAATAATCTACTTCACATGAACTTTCTTTTATAATCTAAAAATATTGTAAACATCTTGTGGGAAGAAAAAAAGAAAAACAAAAATATACAGAAGAAAAAGAACAAAACTTATACATTTCTTTTTATTTTCTAGAAAGACAAATTAATATTTTTTTTTCCTTTGTTCGGCTAACAATCCCTATAAACAGAAGAATCTACTTCACTTAGACATATTAGCTTCATCATTATGGAATTAAGATCACGATTACTACTACCACGTTGGATTACAGAATAATCCGCGGCCGAGTTGGAGCTCAAACCCATGAGTGAACTTGCTTCCGGAATTGACTCGGTTGATGTGATCAAGTGAACATTCTTCAGTATGTATCCCTTGCCCACGAGTTGACTCAATATTCCCGGCTCGGAGATTGAATTCTTCTTCTTATGCTGCATTGTGGCTCTAACTATTTCGGTCAACATTGCGTTCGCTAATCTACGAATTCCCCTAGCTCCACCCATCAAAATCGCTGAGTTGACCTGACAGTGGGTTTTCTCCGAGTTCCTCTTGACATGCTTGCTGAAGCTGCTTTCCTTGTTCAATAGATAAACCGACTCGGGACTCCGATTCCTGACACGGCCGAGTGGGTCACTCAATAACATCAAATTTTTAACATCCAATAACATCATATGCTTAAAATTTCGCCTGACCCTGCCTAATAACATTGGGTAACAAGCCCATCTTCTCAAACTCATTGGAACGTGATCTAGAAATCCAGCCAGCGAGTTCTCGGGATCCAACTCACTCACATCAAACCCCACAACCGAGCCATAAGTCAACCGAGTCGGCTCACCTTCAACCTCAGTTGAATTACTGTAATTCCCTCGGCTCTTCTTTCCCCAAATAGGCTCCCCTACATCTTTCTTCCCAGATTTCCAAAACTGGGTCGGGTCAAAACCAAAGACTGAGCCACGGGAACCCTTATTATCTATCTCTTTGTAGTGTTGAATAAGTTTCAAGAACGACTCGTTCTCTTCCTGAATAACAAAGCTAAATCTTGAGGATAACAAAGACGAACCAAAAATGAAAATAATGTCAGCTTTTGAAGTGACGCCTGACCTATGCAACACTCGTAAGAACAGCCTGAGCTCCTCTTCACTCACATCTTCAACAACATGGCTAACTACAAGATCGTTCATGGCTTTTGTGCCGCGTCTATACAACGTTCCCATCCCTTGTAAAGCAAATGAAGAGGAAGAAACATTAGACTTTTTCTTGACGTGTGGGGGTTGATAACCCCACATTGGAAAGAACCAATAGGAAGAAGAGGAAGAAGAAAGTTGAGTTTTTTGGGATAAGAATCGACGAGAGTTTTTGATTGTGGAGGTGGTGGTAGTTGGGGTTGGGATGGTGGGTTCAAAAGTTGAGAGAGTGAAGAGGAGAAGAGTAAGGAAAACTAAAAGAGCACAGATTGAAATGGTAGATTGAGCCTTGGTGAAAAGGAGGCTGGAACTTGTTCTTCGAATGAATCTCGATGTGGTGTTATCAATGGAATTGCTGATTTTGTTTTGGTCCTCAGGGAAGAACACGAGGAGTAAACCCATGCCCCTGTTTTCTTTGTTGCCGTTGCTGCTGGCGGTGTGAGTGTTGGGCTTAGCTGCTGCGAAACCCATGTCTCTCTCTTCCCCTTTTCACACGCACTGCTTTTTTGGCTTCAAGTGGGGGATTGCGCCTTTCACAAGGACGAGGCTAGGCACCAGCGTGAGGCTAATACTGCTAAGCACAGTTTATGTGGAATACTGTGCTTCTTTTCTTTACTGTTAGAAAATTTATTTGTCTTTTTTTTTTTATGGACTTGTATCCTAATTTCTACATTTACTATTTAACTGTCCTCTTCTTTTTCTATATTCAATTTATTATTTTGTCCTCTTTTTTTTTTTGGTGAACAATATTTATTTATTTTTCCTTACTGCTGCTCCAGTGTACTTGCCTACGAGTCCTCTCATTCAATTAAGAATCTTTTATCTTTTGTTGGATTTTCTCTTGTGATTGTAAAATATTATTTTGATTAATTTGTGTTGGTTGCCCTCAATCCAGTCCTGTATTTGGCAAAAGCAATTTCTTTATACACTGAAATAGTGAAATGTGGCCAGTTGTTCTCAAAGTCCACTTTGTTGTCTGCCAAAAAAAAAAACCAAACAAAGAGAAAAGCCCACTTTTTCCAAGGTCTGCTAGATAGATTGGCATCAAAAAGAAAATGCAAAATTTTTTAATAATTCACAGAACTTTTGCTAATAATTTATGGAAATTAATTTAATCTCACACACTAAAGATGTAACTTTGAAACTCTAACAACGCTGCTTGTTACTTATTCATTCTATTATAATTAAAAATAAATAAATGATTTTTCCTGTATTTTATATATTTGCATTGACCAAGAAAAATGAGTAAATTGAAAATAATTTTTAGTTTGCCACAAAATAATTATGATTTTAATTTGAAAATGTAGATTGTAACAATGGCGCTCCCACCTCAATCTGTGGTTGATCATTGCATCACTTGTAACGGCGAGAATGAACGAGGAAGGAGCACCACCTAGTTTGCCAATTCATATGTCCATCGTGAAGTGGTACAAATGTGTCACCGACACCCATCTCGTGTCACCACTAATTCATATTCAATCTACAAATAATGCTTTACCACGTTTTAGTCTTCCATTTTCATTATGTAATAGTAGTGACAATGTTTCTTGCTTCCTTCCATGTGAAACTTAAAGGTGTACTTAGAGACAAGTGTTACGAGATTATTTTTTTTTTTAAGAGTTAATTTGAGATGTGTAGTGTTCACTATTATAAACTTTTTAAGATGTTTTTATTTATTTAATATGAAATTAAAATATTATATTTGTTTGTTTTTTAAATTTGATGTAATACAAATGGGATGTTTTCAAGATGACTTTTTTAAAATCCAATTCTTGACTTAAGTTAGGGTTTTTCATTATATATCATTTTATTATTTGAAACATTAAACGTCTTTTTATGTTAAAATTTTAAAATTAAAATTAAGTTTAAATATATTATTAATTGATATAATAATACTCTTAAGCCGGATTCAAGTAAGGGTGTGCAAATGGTTATTTTTCGAATTAACTGAATATATATGTAAAAATAATCGAAACTGAATCGAATTATGCAAATAACTGAATTAACCGAAACCGAATTAATTCTGTTAGTTCGGTTCGGTTTCTAAAAATTGAACTTGATAAATTTTTTATTTGTTTATATTTATTTATATTTTATTTTTTTAATAAATTAATACTATAAAAATATTTAAAAATAATAAAAAAGTATAATAAATAAAATAAATACTCATATAATTAAAGAGGAACTAAGAAGGAAAACAGATTAGGTTTAGGTTTATTTTTCATGCAAAATTTCATAATACCCTTACTTAAGTTCAGTTAAAAATCTTTCTAACGAAAACTAAACCGAATTAATTTTAATAATCGAACTAACCGAACTGAAAAAATCAAATTCATTTCGATTCAGTTCAATTGTTCAGTTCGGTTCACATTTACTCACTTTTAAATTCAAGTTTTAAAAACTTTTCATTCGACCCAATTATAAATTGATATGATCCATTCGATCATATATTATTTTATTTATTATAATAATTTTTTAATGTTTTAAAAATATATTTTTATAAAATACGTGATAATCTCTGGTCCACTACAAGTGTAAGAGATAATTTTTCTTAGATTTTTTTGTTCTAGGTAAAATGTTTATACGAAAAATGACCATAAACAGGTGAAAAATGTTGAATAAATAAATTACTTTGAAAAGAGAAAAGAAGAACTCATGCCGACAATTCTGACACGCAGATATGAGTTGGGAGGAGGAGTCTCTTTGGAAGGAATAGGGTTAACTCGTCCGATTAATTGGTAAGGGTACAAGTGAGTGTGGGTAGGGTCTGAATCGGCATTGTACTAAACCGCTACGACGGACAAAGCTAGATTCTTAACCATTCAAAACTCTGCACCATTAGATTCTTCGAAGCTCAATGGAAGCAAGGCGCGTCGGTCACAATCTCTTTCTGTTATTTTATTTATTGAACATTGACCCCTCATGTCATGTTACTTGCTTGGGTTTTTATTACTCCCTTCCTCCCCTACTACATTACTGGGGTATGGCTTTGATTATAACCCTTTTTTGCTGTTAACTGGGATGTGCAAGCACGCGTCTGAAATTGAAAGTGAAGCAGCCTGACAGGAGCTGGCGGCCTGGATTGTCTGAGAGACGATAGAGACGAGGTGAAGGAGGATGGGTCCCATCCCTACCCTCTGCCGTCCCGGGGTGTATGTGTTTCGACGGTCGGTCTTTTTCTGATTCCGAATGGAAGTTTCCATGAAAGCAAAAGACACGTGTCGCTTTTGTTTTACTACTTGGACTCCTCTGCCTCTGCTCGTGCGTTGGAAAATGAAACAACAACGCTCTTTGCCCTGGACTCATCTGCTTATATTATTATATTAAAAAAATAAATAAATTGATAATTAATTTGACGCATTTTAATCTATTAAAAACAATAGTATCCAATGCAAAACTTTTAAAGAGTGCCTAAAAAACACTTATTAACAAATCCCATAATCTAAAGGTTCAAACGGTTACATAAACCTGCATTTTGGATTGTGATTAGTAATTATAAAATTTAATCACAAATTTAATATAAAAAAATGTAAAATTTGCAATACAATATTTTGGTTAATATGAATATCTTTTCAATTTCAAAATCAAATTGAGCTTGTTTACTTGTTTTCACACATTATTTTAGATTTACACTAAAGGAAGATAGTTAATCACTGTTACAACACTAGGCAAAACTAAGTAATATTGTAAGTTATATAAGACAATCAGTTCATCTCAGATTTCATTCATTTAAATACAATTCAAACTCCTAAATTACTAAATAAGTTTTTGACACTATCTAAAGATAATTTTCGAATTCTCATTACTAAAATTTTCAAGTATTTTTATTTAATGCACTATTCTCATTAAATTCAACAAGATATAATACATTAGTTACATTTTTTATTTTATAATTATATCCTTCACTAGTACCATATTGAACTCAAAATGGATGTAACATGTAAACCAACTCCTAAATAAAAATTTTCCTTTTACCTAGCGTGAAACAATCAATGCTATTGCTACTCACAAAAGGAAATGTCGCTATATTATGTAGAGGTGTCCATCAGCCAAGCTCCTTAATTGAGCCCGCAGGCTCGACCCACTATTGGTTGGACTTGGTTAGTCTTTTAAGATTGTGTTGCGGGACATTATCCTTCCTATCGAAGGTTAAAGGTAAATTTGATGGGATATAGAGTGCCTACACTTATAAATCATGATTTTTTCCTTACTTATTCGATATAAGATTTGTAATTATCTCTGTCATCTGAATTTGTGATGCTTTCATCATGAGTCAAGTTACTTTGCCTTCTCCATCCATTGGAGTATTTAGGGTGACATTGGAGTCGAGTTTAGTTTACTTTGATATCATTTTATCATGGTGTTAGTATCTTATTTTCAAAAGGTTAACTTGATGGGATATGCAATGTGCACGCTTATAAGCTCATGATTCCTCTCTTACCTATTTAATGTGAGATTTTGTAACACCTGCACCAAGTATTCGACCATGTCAATCTATCACATTGTCTATTAATTAGTTGCCATGTCTTTACCAAATCATTTCACCACGTCATTGTTTACAATAGTTTTGACCTTTTGATTTTGATTTTAACTTTTATTTTTGCTAATTTTGACTTTAATATGAAAAAATCTAAAGTTTCTAAGTCAATTGCAATAATTTGACGAGATTTCTCAACATCTGAATTTTTATCCATTGCCACTCTTTGCATTTAAAGACACTAAAATTCTCATTATACCTGATTTTTGGACATTATTAAGCAAGTTATCTCTTTCAATTTTTTTTTTCACATTGTTTGATTACAGAATCAGAATATGATGATTTTTCAAATGTTACCTGAATTACTTTGACCTCATCAATTAATAAAAGGTATGGGCATTATGCTTCATTGTGATAATCAAAATGCTATCTAAATTGTTCACAATGATGTGTTTCATAAGCGCATCACTTATATTGGGATTGATTTTTATTTTGCGTGTCATATTACTTATGGGACTTTTCATTATCCTCGTCAAATCCAATTGCTGATATTTCTTTCAAAACACATCTTCTAGATTGATTTCAAAACATAATTTTCAAAGTCAAGTTGGCATTTATCATGCCACTGTTTTTTTTTTTTTTATGATCATGCCACCTTGAGTTTGAGAAGTATTAAAAGAATTGTACAAATTTAGTGACACATAAATTATGATACTATAAGTTACAATTAGATTACGACCTTGTTAGTTTTATACATATATACCTCGTTCGATTTTGTATAGTACATAATTTAGAATATAATTTTTATTTTTGTAACAAAGCAATTGGATATGTTTCGTGGTCGTAACTACATGCAAGAAAACTTTGAAAGACTAGAGGGGATCAAGGGACTCCCTTTGAAAAAGAAGAAGCAAAAAAGATTAAGGGATCAAATATTTTCACCAACTAGAGAAGTCCCACTGCTAGATTGTCCCAAGAATTGGAACAATCAAATTAAATTTCGACGCTACGTAGAAATAAAGAAATGGATTGTGGCTTATATACGTAGTCGGAAGCATGATTGAAGGTAATACTATGGATCGGCATGCTTAATTTCTGGCTTTATTGCATGGTGACATGGAAATCATTCATGCCCATTCCAGCGATGACGTCGGCCAAGATATTAATGGCGGCAATTGTCAAGGGACACTCAGGTGATCAAATCGTGTTTTATATATTTACAGCTTCTCCAATGAGATGGCTGGCCATCTAGCTAGGTAGCCCTACAATATACAGGTTGTTAAGCTTTACCACCGACATCTTGTTTAAGATGAAATCCTTGTATACATTTGATCGGAAAGATGGAAAAGACTTCCTCAATCGAGGTTTATTGTACTGTAGGGCTAATGTAATGATATTTGATTAGGTGTAGCATAAGTTGGAGTCTGATTAAGGGAGCAAGCCTTTTATTAAAGCAATACGTGCAGCCTGCAGGTCCGTACAGTGGTCGGTAGGTAGGTCATATAATATCGTATTCACCAAGAGAGGCATGCGTAGGTCCCTTGGCTTTAATATTAAGGGTGATGTTCTCCCACTTAATTTCCTCTTTCACCTTACCACTAAGCTTCATCACATATATACTACGTTACGGTTGTCCTCTCACCTCCACCCTTACCTACCCCGCGGAAACCCTGCTTTCAAATTCCAAGCATTAATGGTCATGAAATCTTTCTTATTTTCTGCCTGAGTATTAATTAGTCACAGGACTTTGAACCATCACCTCAAGTGTCACCTCACCGTTGCTCTCTCCACTTGGAAACAATTTCTTATTGCCCTTGGAAGATGCAGAGTCAGGACGGATTATTAGTTTAATACGTTGGCAGATTTAGGTATTTGACATGTTAACACATATGCATGCATTAAATAATTAATTATTAAGTTTATGGTACGGGGATGCTTGCGGAAAGAAGCCAGAGAAAGGTCCGACTGAATCGGGCAAAAGCAAAGCTATGTTACACATAAATTTGGAACAAACAATGATAGAGGGCTTGTTGGGTCTTCTTGCTCAAGCCCAATCTCATAAGGCTTGAAGCCCATATCATTTCCACCCAGGAGAAAACCCAGACCCAAAGTCTTAAACCCTACACGCGCACCGAAATCTGTACCAAAATCACCGCCATGAACAAAAAACAGACCCCAAATCACCCAGAAGAAGACATTAGCGAATACCCAAACGAACTCGAACTCGAAAACGAAACCGAAACCCCTTTCAAAGATGGGACCGATATTTGCCAGCAACTCATGGACCGTTATTCCAAATCAGCCGCCCCACAGCACGCCCACTCCTCGCCACCGCCGCCGCCATGCGTTCTATCCTCTCCGCCGAGTCCTCCCTCTTTCCCCTCCCGCCTACTTTGCTGCCGCCATTTCTGCCCTCGATGATGACTCAGCGACCACCCTGGATTCGACGGCAATCGGTGCGCTTTTGACATTCTTGTCGATTGTGGTTCTTCTAGTGCCAAAAGGAGGGATTTCCAGTGACAAGGCGAAGGAGGCGGTGGAAGTTGTAGTGAGGGTGGTAGGGAGGGAGGGGCTTGGAGTGGCGAGTTTGAGAAGCGGGGTTAAGTGTTTGGGGGTTTTGGTTGTTGGGTTTTGTGATTTGGAGGATTGGCATTCGGTTCGTTTTGGTTTGGAGACATTGCTTGGATTCGCCATTGATAAACGTCCCAAGGTTTTGTTAAGATATTTATTTAGATCTGTTTTACTGTTGCTTTTATTACTTGCTTTTCACAGTTTAAATGACCTTTTGGATGCAAAAATCTATAATTTTTTTTAACGATTAAAGGTTACGAACTTTAATTTTAGAGATAGGAAAATTCATGATTCTATTATATACTGGTCAATTGTGTTTTAATTTTGACACTTCATTTTAACCATTTTCTCGTTCGTAATAAAATAAAATATATTAATATATATTTTTTTATCTTTTGCTTTCTCTTTTTAACCATGTTTGAAGAAGTAAATAGCAAAGCAATAAAACAGGGTATTATGTATTTATTTATTTTTGCTTGCTCTCTATTTGTGATGAATGTTATGGTCTCAGTTTGCATTATGTTACAGAATGTGTCATCAGCATCATTATGTTGTTTTTGATCTTCTATGCATAATGAATGTTAGGTTTCACAGGATGTAGTTCTTGTCAATGAATGCTATAATGAAAAGAACGTAGAGATTACAATGGCTTCAAAAGAGTTGGATAGTTTCCTAAGTCCTTAGGGAGTTCTTTGTATTGGAGCTTGTGTGCTCATGCTCTTATGCGTAATTTTCTTGTATAAGCTGCATTGAGAGCTACATACATCCCAATCAAGTGTATCTGTAAAATGGCCTTAAGTTTAGATTGAAGTAACCCTTCACTATTTGTGGAATAACTCTAGCAACTTGCTGGTGATAGTGACTTATTTGTAGAAAAAGAAGTAATGAAAGTTAAGTTGATGTGTTGACTTAATTTTGTGTTGCAGGTCCGTAGATGTGCCCAAAAATATCTTGAGAAGGTTTTTAAGTCTTTCCAGTCCTCAATTGTTATCAAGGAGGCAAGTAAATTAGTGCTTTTCTTGCTTAAAAAGCATATGCCTCTTGCACTTACCTTAAGTACCATTAAGAGTGGAGATGATTCCAAGGATGAAACATTGTCAAAACCTGAAAATTTGGAGGTCCTTCATATGTTAAATCTGGTGAAGCTTACTGTTCCATATCTCTCTGCCAAAGTCCGTTTAAAAATTTTATCAGAATTATGTAAGCTTATCAGTTCTGAGTTCTCTTCCCTTACAAGGAACATTCATAAAACTATTGAAGTTCTTTTTGGAAATTCAAATGTTGAAGCAATTGTACCAGAGATGGAGAACATTATAGTTTCTCTTGCTTCTTATGTCTCTGGAGAGAAGAATCCTGTTGACACTCTCATATCTGCAGCAACTTTGTTAAAATGTGCTTTAGACAAACTTCATGCTGGAGAATCAAACTTGTGGATGAAGAATGTTCCTTTAGTTTTTGGTTCTTTAGCAGGTATGCTTTTTCATTTTTTTTTCAGATATGACATGCTTTTTTTTTTTTGTTATTATTATTATTATTATTATTATTATTATGAGAAGATATGATACGCTTATTACTTTGTCTTCACAAATGGTAATGGACTTTGGCATTGCTAAACTTGGTTTTTCCTTGTCTTACAATCTATTATTGGATACAGTGGATCATCACTGCCTTCTGCCATTCCTTTAAATAGCAATCAGAATATAGTTTATTGAATATGTTTTCTCCGAATGAACTGTTTCATTACTTCTTGTGATGATTTGTTGGAGGTTTTTCTAAGGTGATGTTGCTTGTCTTATTTATTAATATTTTTGGGAGTTAAATGGTATTTTGTAATATGCACAGTTTTTCACTTTCAAATGGTTCTTAAATTATTGTCACACAGTTGAAACTTATTTTATAGTTTGAAGTTCCTAGACTGAAGATCTCTCTATTGTAATATTCCTAGAAATCAACTGTGCCCATTTTCCCTCATGGCATTACTTTT
Organism: Theobroma umbraticum; assembly: GCF_002168275.2. Lineage (NCBI taxonomy): Eukaryota > Viridiplantae > Streptophyta > Magnoliopsida > Malvales > Malvaceae > Theobroma > Theobroma umbraticum. Next base: position 1,454,736 of record NW_018397259.1, on the reverse strand, counting down.
GTGCGACATATTAAAATATGCCTTTACAATTGTTCCAGAACACTTTGGTATACTGTTCACTGGGTTAATGTTTTACTTTCCATATTGTCAATAAAATATAGCCAAGTTTCAATGAAAACAGTAATCGTCAGCAATTTACCGTAGTATAGAACATGGCATTATTGATTGATTGATCTCAGGGCCAATTAAAAAGTAAAAGTATCTTTGTCTAGATGTCTAGTTCTGTTTCGCATGTGAGACATAGAGTTTATCTTTATTCTTTAATGCAATGGAATACTTGTTGCTATTGCTGCTGCTGATGGTTTTCTATTGGATGTTGTGATTGCAATGCTGAACTTTTAAAAATTTTTATTCTCATAATGTTGTTGATGTTGATGTAGTTCTTTTGACTTCTGAGGCTAGCATGGCATCACAGGCGTCAGTTATTATGAGGGAGTTGATTAGCAACCATATAGATCTGAAGTCTTTCTCTGCTGAAAACAATGGTCTTGGAAGTGAGGAAGCGGATGCAATAAAATCTATATGTGCTATCCTTGAGAACACCCTTAGTTCAAGTGATGGAATTCCCAATGAGCATGTTCTGGCTGTCTTGACAGTTTTGTTTCAGAAACTTGGTACGCTGGATTGTTTCTTTACTTGCTACATGAGAACTGTACAATTGTACATATTTTCCCTAAGGCACCAGAACCGATAGTCTAGATTCATGTGAACGTTTTACAGATGTCTGATTAATAGTAATGTGTATAACAGCATAACAAATGAGGTTCTTACTATCATTTCATTGTTTGTAATTGTCCTTAAAGAGCTATATGCAAGTGCTTGGCTGCGTAGTGCTATGTTTCTTGACTGACATTGTGTCTAAAACTGTTAATTGTCATCTCATGGTTTAGTAGAAATTCACATTGAACATGTATATTACTCTGAAGGGGAACTTCTCAAGATAAATGTGATGAACGCATAATGGTCCTGTGCATTTATGGGATTAATTTAGTTGAGTGTTCTCAACAGGGCTCTCATAATCTATGCTTAAAATTGATGTGGCTTAGGTCCAATAATCTTCACTAGAATTGGACACAAAAGTAACAATTGGATCTCAGTCAAAACAAGTTGTAGACATGATTTTTGAAATTGTTAGTGAAGATGGTTCAATTGCTTTAGCTAATGGAGTTAAAACTCCCCTAGGAAGAAAAAAAAAGGGGAGGATAACAAATGTGAAAATTGATTTCATTCAAAATTGGTGATCTTCATTATAATTTTAGTATAAACCCTTTTACAGGCTTATTTTCTGAACCAAAATTAGAAATCCCTAATCATGGTAAGAGCTTAAATCATATAAATTACCTTCTAAAGGCTATATCTATAAAATGAATTTTAGAGTTCTTTGTACAATGATCAGAGACAAAAATAATGGAGCAGTATTGTGACAAGTTGTTTGCCCTTCAATGTACAATGGATAACTTATATTACTTAGAGAACCTAAGACTAAAGAATGTGAAAGGTTGTCATTAGGACCTAATTGTCGGTCAGGATTGCATTCTTCCTGCTCAGTTCAAAGTATGCATGTTTACTTGTGCAACAAATTCTGCTTATACTTGTGCTTATATTGGTTGTAGGGGAATCCTCATATGTATTTATGAAGAGCATTGTACATAAACTTGCCGAGTTGATGACTCTTGCTAAGGGGGACACGTCTAACATGAACCATGTAAGTCTTGGCTTATTCTTTTCCTTTTTGTTCCCTTGTTGATTTGTATTGTGGTTTTAAATTGCTAATATAATTTCAGATTTAATTTGTCAATATTCTGTTTTATTGTTATGACATTTTACTGAATTTAAATTTTTGTTTTAGCAAGTTGTTTATTTCTTCACTAAAATTTATTCTTGCAAGCGGTTATCGATATACCTGCCTTGTACTTTTGAAAGTCACAACCTTTATGTGACATGTTGCTAGTAGTTAGAATAAATTTGTAAAGAATGGAAAAGTTTAGCAAAATCAAGGGAATGTGTATTTTAGAGATACAGAGATAAGTGTAAAGATTGGGTTGTTATTGTGCTCACAAGGAGGTCTTTGTTTCTGTTTAGTTGGCATGTTTGGCCTTAGATGATGAGTAAGCAAGATAGCCTGCATATTCCTCTCTTTCTGCAGGGTGCATTTTAATATATTTAGTTTGAAAAATGTGCTGTGTTTGCCACATTTATCTATGCCCATGTACATCCGAACAATTTATCTGATTAGAGGTTTCACATTGATGCAACAAGATATCGCATTATGTTGTGCCAATTCTATATATAATGTTGTTTGACGACTTCAGCTAGAGTGTCTTCCTTGGTGATAACCAGAAAGATTATTGATATCCTCTTTCATTACAATTTGCAGCTTCAGAATTGTATAGGATCAGCAGTTACTGTTATAGGGCCAGAAAGGATACTGACTCTTTTGCCTATAACCCTTCATTCAGATGACATCAGTTATTCAAACGTCTGGTTGCTACCCATATTGAAAGACTATGTTGTTGGAGCATCTCTCAGGTATTATATGGAGAGTATAGTGCCACTTGCAAAATCATTTCAGCTGGCAAGTTCTAAAGGTATTCTTCTTGCACTTGGAAATTTTCTTCACAGCATGGTTATTGTTAGATTTGAATATTGAAGGGTAAAGATGCACATAAAAAGGCACCTGGAAAGATGGTATGCTTAAATTGCTGTGAATCTACTGGATTATGGTTCTTTCAAGGATATTTTGGAGGCCAAGGATTTAGTTGACATTATGCTTCTGAGGATGAAGATCCTTATCTGGGACCTGAAATTTTGATTGGTTTAATGAAGACTTACAATTAATAACTAAATATCATTTCTACAGTCAGTAGTGTGAAAACTGTAGCTGTGCAAAGTGACTTAAACATTCTTTCACTTTATTTGACTTCTGTGAGTTGCTCTGATACTGTTACATTTCACAATTCGTCTAGCCTAACATCCTGTTGGCTGGTTTAAAGTGGTTGGACCTGTCCAACTTTTGCAACTTGATGGAATATGTGATGCAAAACTTGTCTTTTTTGAAATAGTTTTTCATTAGTGTATGTCTTAAAGTTTCAATATAGGGATTCCTTTACCAATGCAAAGACATTCAACCCCATTTGTTAGGAGATGTAGTTGCTACCTTGCCAAAGCTTTTATCTGGTTTGTGGTAGGTGTTTTTGTGCCCTACAGATGACATTGGCCAACCATTCATTGAGAAGCCTATCATCTCTTTTCTTTTTCTTTTTGGTACATAGCCTATCATTTCTTTAGTCTGTATAAAATGAAAAAGCATATAACAGCTCAGAATGAGATTATCCACATCTGCCTCTATGGTACTGGTTCTTAATATACAGACAAAATTGGATTTATTCTGCTGAGCATCTACTCCTTCTCAGTATCTCTCTCTTTCTGCCTTGTTTTAATTTCTATTTCATTGTAACTATATTCCTTGGACAGCTATGTCTTGTGCTGCATAATTGTATGTATTTTGCTTTCCGAGATTTTCCTTGAACTGTAATTTATGATGACAACAATTTATGCCAATTTCTAATTTTTTTTTTAAATTTTTGTCCTTCCTTTTTTTCCACTTTATTCAGTAAAAAAGTCTGTAATTCGTCAAGATCTGCAGGATCATGCTCATGGTCTCTGGGGATTACTACCTGCCTTTTGTCGCTATCCTATTGATATGCACAAGAAGTTCAAAGCTTTGGCTGAACTTTTGATTGATATTCTTAAGGAGGACTCTTTTATGCATGAAAATATTGCTTCTGCCTTACAGGTAAGGGTTCTTTTTTTTTTTTCTTCGTTTTATCTTTATCATCAATATTATTGTAAGTACTAGAACCTTATGATAATCCATTTTCCTAATAAATTTTTAGGTTGTTACTTGTCTACTCTTGTATAATATACATATTTATATATTTTTGATACAATTTTTTTTTTCATAGATTCTTGTCAATCAAAGCAAAAGTATACTTAGATCCGGAAAGGACGCTGGTGAGGCAAATAATTTCACAGTGAGAGATTCTGTATTAGAGCTCAGAAGTTCAGCCTCATATTCAAAGAAAAGTGCAACCAGAAACATCAAGGCTTTGTCGTCATGTGCTCCTGCGTTGTTTCAGGCACTGAGTGATGTATTTGTTTGTTCACTTCCAGCAAAGCGCTTATATCTAAAGGTTCACATCTGTCATTCTTTCAACATCATTAGGTTTGAAATTTGATAGAGACTTATGCAAATTTATTTACTCTGATGAAGTGAAAGGTTCTTTGTTGGGAAACCAAATTGTGTGAGATTGATATATATCCTCTTTCTGGTAATTTGAAACACCGGTTGATGTCTTATTAATATAATACTCCACATATATTCTAATCTCTTTCTCAGGATGCCATTGGATGCTTGGCTTCTATCTCAGATTCTTCTATTACCAAAAGGATTTTTGTTTCATTCGTTCAGAAGCTGCAGTTCATTGATGGTGAAGGTGAAATTGGAAATCAGGCTGGCAATGCCAATGAGTGCATGGAAAAAGAACAAGGCAATCTTAGTACTACTGGGAAAGATGCGCACAGGTATGTTGCAGACTTCCGTTCTTGAATTTAAAATGCTCCAGTTTAGTCAGCAGTTTCTTCTTCTGATAGTTGGCAAGTCTTTGACAGCTTGTTAATTTGCCTGTATTTCTGTATTGTGTGGTTTTTATTATAAATAGGGATTTTGTGCTAGTCGTACTTCAGTTCCTGAAGTTGAGGAGTTATTATTTCAGGTCCTTGATAATTCTATATCTACTATTTTAATGATGAATAATCTATACTCTAGCAACATAAGACCTTGAGCGGAAGGTGCTAGTATTAGCCAACAAAAACTGGTTGCATTACTTACATGTGGTGATGTGATATTGACCTAATTTCATTCATACGGTATTCAAATTCAGTACTATTATACATGCTTTTGATTTAATAGATTGGTAATGTGCTTAATATGAGAAGCCAAGTTAACTGATTTGGGCAATGCCAACTAAAATAGAAGAGTTGAGGATTTTTGGGATTTGTGTTCTTGAAACTCATGGTTTCACTGCTGCTACACATAATGGTGGGGATGGATTTTGGCTTCAGATTGACCTCTGACCAAAACATACTGTTCATTTGGTGGCACTTTCCTAGGAGATATTACATCTAACCAAGTCAGTTATGGCCCTAAATTCCAACAACATTGATACTTAACACATTGCCCCAACCTAAAATCATATGATCAAATTAAAGCAACTCACACATTTCAGGGACCATAATGTAGCTAACTCTTCTTTTAAACCTAACTGACTTTATGTGACTTGATTGGTTGTTTTTCTTTACCAGTTATTTGAAACAGTTATTGAGGGGGCCCCTATTTAACAACCAAGGGACTACCAATCATATTGGGAGAAAGTAAGCATTAAATGGTTGCCGATGTTGCTTGACTCCCTGCAACATTCTTTTGGGAGTGACTGTCCCATCCTTTATCTCTACTGCAGGCATTTGTGGTTGTCATTCTAGAATGTGGAGTTGTGGACATAAGATGTGCCATTTACTTGAATGCTTTGTTCATTTTGCGGGGTATGGCCATGTAACAACACTTCCTAGGAAAATGACTTGCAAGGCAAAAGGTCATTTAATGTATATCATTTGCTTGAAAATTTAACTACATTGACCACTTCAGCCTAATGGAGAGTGCTTTCTATCTGCTCCATTTGCATTGAACTATATGCAAATCTGTTTACAAACTAAGAATGAATGTCTTTGGGAGCATGGAATGGATGATTCTAGTTGACTTGCTTTGGACTTGGCAAAAGTTTTGAGAGCTGGCAATCTCTTTGTGGAGGGTTATAGAGATCAATGATGGTGCTAAGAAAATTTATTTTTATGCAGGTGTGTTATACTGGAGCTGGCATCTTCTCTTGTTGCAGGAGCTGAGGAGGATCTTATTGATTTTATCTATGCTTTAGTAAAGCAAACTTTTCAGGTATTTAAGATATCTGATTACCTCTGATTGGTGCTGTTTGTGTTATTTATGAAACTAACTAATCTAGTTAGTATATGTTTATTTTTTTTTGAAAATCAAGTTAGTATATGTTTATTAACCTCTGGTTTTTAGGAAACTGATGAGATTGGTCATTGTGAAGCGTATTTCACTTTAAGCAGCGTTTTAGAGGTATGTGTTCTCATATTTTTTTTGGTTCGTTATTCATAATCTTCATCTTATGTTAGGAGATATAAATTTCCTTTTTTCTGTTTTGTTATGATGCAGGAACATGCTTGGTTTTGTTCTTCCAGAGTGGTGGAGTTGATTGATCTATTACTTGGACTAAAATCTCCTGCTGATATTGCATCTCTTAGAAGCCGGCTTGATTGTTTTAACATCCTAATGGTTCAGACCTTGAAGGTTCAATCTCATCTAAGCTCATCCTGTTTGAGAAATGAGATTCCTGTTCAATTATGCTTTCATGTATTCTATTCTTTATGGGATATCTGGTCATCTGATTTTATAACAGAGCAAGATGTAACTGGTGTTATTTTCTCATGCAATTCTTATTGATTGTGATTCATGCTTTAGATTATGGTAATGCCTCATCACAATTCAATTTGATCAAACAGAGAGTTTAGCATTATTGCAGATTTATGCCTCTGAAAACCTTTTTTGTTTTAAATGAAGCAGTTAAACCTTAGTTGTGTAGTTCTCTTAGGGCCTCCTACCATGAAGAAAGTATGACAAGCCTGTGGTTCCTTCTTTAAACAACTTTGTTCACTCTTTTGAAAATAAGAGCTGTTATTGGTGCTGTCGCTGTAATGGAGAATTGGCCTATTGCAATGTCGTTGATGCCTACATGATGGAAATTGCATCATTCATTGTAGACTTAATATATTTTTTTTGCAAAATCATGTTCATTTCTCTTTTTGTCTAGCTTCTATGAAACCATTTGTTTTGGCAGCACAGTAGTTGGCTAGCTTTCGTTCACATGGGTCTAATACTGTGCCCTCTGGAGAACTAAATATAGATGGCAGCTGAATTCCAATTTTAACTTTAAAAATTCTTGCAGATGAGCTCATTGGAAGAAAATACAAAGCCATTTCTCATTCTTAATGAGATTATAGTCACATTAAAAGATGTAAGAGCTACTAAAGAAGTTTAATTATTTACTTTTGTTGTCTTCTTTAGTTTATAGGGTAATGCAGCTCATTGTATTTTTATTTATATTTGATATGCAGGGGAAGGAAGAACCTAGGAAAGCAGCTTATGATATACTCCTAAAGATGAGTTCTACCTTAAGAAACTTGTTAGATCTCAGATCTGATTCACCCTATCACAAACTGATTAGCATGGTAAGGGTTATTTTGTCTGTCTCCATGTGTATTCTTCTTGTAAAGAAATTTGGCTGCTTTATCTTTGTACGTATTTGTATCAATGATTTTATATGTTAGACTTCATTACCAGGGCATTAAGTGTTGAAAACTTACTCAGAAAACTATATAATAATTCTTTTAGATCAGCTAGAATGGTCCTAAAGCAGTAGCCTTTTCTTACAGGTAAGTTTCACAGTAAATTAAGAGAAGATGTAGGTTTCATTTCCAAGACCTATGTAGAGAACATAGAGTCTATCTCTAGAGGCTAAAATGTCTTCCTCCAGTAAAGGGGCGTGCTGCCCTAAAACATGATGTTAACCCTTTAAATTGGACATATATTTGTAACTTATGATATTCATGTTTAAGAAAATTCTTGAGACTAGAAATCTGTATCTTGTTTTTAACTTATCCCAAGTTGCTTCAGATAGTTGCATTTGCAGATGATGTCTGTCAACTTGTAGCACCTACATATTATTATCACTGACATCTGAATGCTAATCATAACTTGTAAATGACTAATGGTGTTGCCTACTATTCAGATAATGGGATATCTTTCTGGTTCATCTCCTCATATTAGGAGTGGAGCAGTGGCTGCACTATCTGTTCTTGTATATAATGATCCAGAGATCTGTGTTTCAGTGCCTGATCTTGTTTCCTCTATTTTATCGTTGCTGCAAACTAAAGCTGTGGAAGTTATAAAAGTGAGTTTCCCTTGTGCCAAATTAAGATTGTCTTTTATTGCATTTTGCTGAAAAATAATTTTGCTTCTCAGTAACGAGGTTTTTGTACAATGTTGACAGGCTGTTTTGGGGTTTGTCAAAGTGTTGGTGTCCTCCTTGCAAGCTAAAGACCTGCAGAATTTTCTTTCTGACGTCATTCATGGAGTTGTCCAGTGGTCATCTATCTCGAGAAATCATTTCAGATCAAAGGTAAGTAGAGTTTCACTTATATAAATATAGACAGCTTGAGTTGGAGGATTTTTTCGTATCTGTGCATTCATTCTTCTACAGGTCACTATAATATTGGAGATTGTGACAAGGAAGTGTGGTATTGCTGCCGTTCAATTGGTTACTCCAGAAAAGCATAGGGGTTTTCTGAATACTGTTATAGAGGTAACGATTTCTCATATTTAGCCTACTAGTTTTATTTCAGTTTAAGAAAATTGAAACATATTGAGGAATACATTGCATATTCCCCCAAGACTTTTGGTAAAGGGGGTGATGAATTCTCATAGCAAGGAAAATTGGCTTTGGTCTCATAGGAAGGCTTTTAATCCTTTTGTTGCACTCCTTTCTTTCCCCCTGATCTACACTTCCATTTGATGTCCAATGATCTCATTGATCTGAACGTGTAAAAATGTTTTATTAACAAAGTTTATCCTGGAATAAAGAAAAAGGTCTTCTTTCACACCAGTGTGCTAGACCCTTATTCCTGATCCCAGTATGGTACCTAATATCCATTTTGCTCCTGGAATATGTGGTTAACCTGTGCCATTTTGAGCCTCCACAGATGTGTATTATGAAGATCCTACTACAATGTCTGACGTGGGTATGTATAATTTCTATCTTATCGCAGAACCGGCGTAGCAAAACAACTCCCAAAGAAGCTGATGCTACTAATGCAGAGAAAGTACTTGTGGATTCGTTAACTGAGGGGTCTGATCTATTGATGCAACTTACTTTGGTTTCTCTTGTATTTTAGTTTATGAGTTGTGTGCATATGAACGTCTTCTAACTACCTGTTGAATATTACTAGGTCTCAAAAGAGGAAACACAGGGGTTTGGGTATGTTTCAACAGAAAAATGACTGTGTAGAACACAGAAAGAGAAAGAGGGACAAAAGAGATGGTGGCAAGCTTCCTGATTCAAGTGAACCTGATATATCAGCTGCCCGTGGTGGTAGAATGAAAATGGCTAAAGGACCTAAGCACTTGAAAAACTCAATGACGGGTCATTCAGATGGAAATGGTGAAAAGAACAAGAAGAATTTCAAGAAAAGGTTTGCCAGAAGTCAGAAGAGAAAGATAGATGAGGTGGGTAGGAGCAAAAAGGATGAGGCAGGAAGTAAGAAACATTCTTTCCAAGTAGGAAAACAGAAGAAGTTGCGTGGTAAATAACACGGCCAACAAATGAATATACACTCGGAATGGTGGTTGGTTCAGCAGAGTTGGACAAAGATATTGTTATAGTTCCTTCTCACTAAAGTGAGTTATTTTTTCCCAATCACGTTGGGGCATGAGGGATTGAGGGTGTTAACGCACTCTGAAGTACAGACCAGACGGGCATGATCCTAGCTTTTGCCGAGAGCCATAGTAAAATCATAATGTCGGAGGCACTGTTTACAAGCGAGAGCCATGAGTTTAACACTCAGATGGTGACACAATTTTGTTTCTTGTGTATTCCTTGTCATTACAAATTTTGTGCACAGCGGAGAGCTCCGAGATAATGTTACTTGTGTACTATATTTTGTGTAGATAGAGGATTTGGTTTCATTGGTTGTTTAGAGAAATTGCAATTTTGAACCATTAAACCTTATTATTATTCGAATTTGAGTCCTAATGTTTTATTCATTACTAACTATATGAACCCGTTTAAATAGTTGGTAGTATAAAAAAATTTTATTAACCTCTTCATGAGTATTCAATTACTTGAACTTGTACTGGTATAAAAAAATTTTATTAATCTCTTAATGAGTATTTAATCACTCAAATTCGTACTGTATAAAATAATAATTATATTTCATAATTTACATTTATAAAATTTATTAGTATAAAAGTAAATAAATGTTAAATTTAAAATTTAAATAATAAATTATTTTAAAAATATATCAAATAATTTAATTAACAATAAATAAACATTTATACTCAAATTGAAATATTGGATATTCAAACTGTGATACTTATGTTGTATTCAAATTTGAAATGATTAATAGGTTGAAACGATGTGAGATAATCACTATATATCTATCTAGACCTGTATATTAAAGAAAGTCCATACAAATCATTTCAGTGCTAACGTGTGGCTTTCTTTTTGGTTGGAATGTGATGCATTACCTCTATATTAAAGGAAGTTCATACTGATCATACTGGTGCTGACATGTGGCTTTCCCTTGGGTTGGCACGTGGGGCATTGTGGAGGGGTTATTTTGGTGTGATAGAGAAGCTGAGGGGTTTGGTTTGGTTTGGTTGGGGGTTATTTTTGGGCAATGGAATCGGGGAATGCTCTCCCCAACTCCTCGTGTCTTTCGGCTTGTTTCTAGAGTCACCTTTGAGCCGGTTGACATATTTCTTTGGGTTGCCTTTTGTTGCTTTCTATACTCATTAGTGAGTCGTGGAAAGCCTTCTACACTCATTTGTGATCGGCTCGAATAAACTTGTGTGTTTGGAAATTTGACAAGGACTTATTTTTTCACGTATTGGTTTGGTCGGGGGTATTTTGAATGGTTTCATTGGGTTTTCCCCCCTCTTTTTAGAGTCACGTATCACTATTTGGGTATTTTGGTTGGTTTTGGGATTTGTATGTAACCAATTGATGTTGTTTGGCACTATCATTTCCACGTCCATCAATGACTTCCAATCGTCCTTGCTTCCATTCTTTGGGTTCTCAAAAGTTTCTATTTGTGTTTTCCAGATTGGGGTTTTGCATTTTCCTCTGTTTGCGTTCCTTTTCCTTGTTTATCTTATCTGTAAGGCTTTTCTCAAGTGTAAAGATTTTTATATTCTTATTGTATACATCTTTGTTTCTACATATTAAATCATGGGCGTAACTTTGATAGAGGGTATTCATTGTTTGTTCACTTGATGGAAAACAATGTGTAAAATTATAAATGCTGTCTTAATTTTTTAGTTCACACGTAGAATGACAAACTCAACATTATATTGCTAACTTTTGTATGAACAGAACAATATACAAAAACATAAAAGTAGATCATCATTTTAATTTTTTTTATCGCCAGTATATAATTATTTTAATATTTATCATGACCATTTACCATATATTAAATAGAAAAAAAATTAAATGTGTATATCCACTCTGTAATAAAAATTATAACACTATTTCCATACAATTTTTCTTATTAAAACTTACTTCAATATTATTTATTTGACCCGAATGCAATGTACGGCGACAATCTAGTAAATATAAATAGAGATGCCTTTTCTTTAAAAAAAAAAAGTACAGATGCATCTGGATATAAAAGTAAATAAATTTTGTTTTTAGGTCAAACGTGTCTTTTTAATTAATAGAGCAAAGCAACGGCAAACGTCCCCGCGAGCTTTTGAAGAAGGGGTTTGTCCACCAGCACTCCTCTTCCAACTGTCAAAAAGCCTCCACTGGCATTGCTCCCTCTTCTCCACTCTCCTCCCTCGGATGAAATGACTACTCTACCCCACCCATGTCCTCTCAAACTCACTCTCCACTCGCCCCACTCCACTCACTCCACTCGCCCCAAGTCCCTAGTCCTCTGCAAGAAACGCAAGAACGACACCGCGTTCGAGGAGCAGAAATCCGGCTTCGTCGACTACGACAAGGGCCAGCACGAGGTCTCCACTCGGGTGAGTGGACTCAGGAAGGCCGATATACCTAAACGGTACCGTTTGCGTGTGGAAGGCGACCGCTTCCAAAAGGACTGGACCGTGTCCGAGGTCGTCGACCAAATTCTGGAGCTTAATCATTGGGAAAACGTCGAACCGGTGCTGAACCGGTGGGTTGGCCGTTTTGCTAGGAAAAATTTCCCGTTTCTCATCAAGGTATGCTACGTCCACTTGCTATAAGATAATTTTTATTTTATGAATATAAAATACTTGGTTTTCATTTGGCTGGTGGTTTTGCGATTTCCTAACTTCGATCTATATCAGTTAAATTATTTCAAATTAAATTTTATAAAAATATATATTAAAAATCATTTCATTCGAAGTTTTAAAAATAATATTTTTCCATATTTTTATTAATTATTAAATAAAATAATAGGATTTCGAAAAGTTCAAAAATTTTGACTAATAGAAGTCAAAATGTGGCAATTTGATTTGTACTTAGGGAGTGTTTGTTTTCATTTTTAGTAACTTATGAGGAAGTACAAAACAGATGCAGAAAAGCAAGTATCAGAAGTAATAACCTAATGGAGCCTGAGGATAATTAGATATTAGCGGTTGAAATTGTGTTGATTGATTGTATTTGATTGTGGTTTGGTAGGAGCTGACGCAAAGCGGTGCAATTGAACATAGTGTAAAAGTATTTGACTGGATGAAAAATCAAAAGAACTACTGTGCGCGAAACGATATCTACAATATGATGATAAGATTACATGCTAGACATAATCGGACGGATCAAGCACGTGGTTTGTTTTTCGAAATGCAGAAGTGGAGGTAATGCTTTCTGTTTGTTGTGATATTATATTGTACTTGTGTCCTAGTATGCATAACATTTTTGTAGCTGTATGCAAAACACTTTTCATTTGGATCTCATAATGTTTATAGTTAGTAATTCAAAAGCCAATTTGCAGTTTGTAAATGGAAACATCTGTGCATTGTCATAGTATGAATTATTGGAGTCTTTTTATGCTGGCAAAGAAGTAGCCCTTTGTAGTTTCTCTATAAAGATCCTCTTTGAAGTCATTGTCTTGGTTTAATATATCTAATTGAGTTACAAACTCCAATAGCCCAATTGACACTGGATCTCATTAACTTTTAACCTTTGTAGAATATCTTGAGCTCTTATTTTGTTGGGGGAAGCTTTTGCACTAATGGCCATGGAAAGGCTGTAAGTTTATTGAGATCAAGACTGATGGAAATGAATTATCTTTCAGGCTCTTCTGGTGTGATTTATATTTGCTTTCTTTGATGTTGCCTTTTAGGTTTGTTGGCTGGTTGTGAGACTTGATATAAAAAATATATATTATCAAAACAGAATTAAGAAGCCAAAGATTACGATTTTCTGCAATAAAGCTAAAGATAAAACTAGGGGATTTTTGCAATCTGTCGTTTCTACTGAAGATTCCAGCAACTGATAGTCTGATACATGGTATTTATGCTCTAAAGTTGGCGGTAAGTAAGCTGTCCAGTTAATAGTCCATGGTATCTATGCTCATATGTTCTTAAAAACTTCAGTTGTTGCCAACAGTAAATTCTATTAATTTACAGCACACATTAAAGAACATTCTCCCTTAATTGTTGCTTCATGATCCCAAACATTGATGTCTTCTTTTTGTCTTGCAAGTGTCTTTGTGAATATATCATCTAGCTGCCTCTACCTCTTGTTTCACCTGTTCCTCATATTTGGTTACCACCACTAAAATATTCTCTTTTATTTGGAGTGTGACTTGGTAGTCTCTTACCAGCATTTTAGAGATATCCTTGGAGTGAACTGTTAAGAGGGAGACTACACATGACAGCAATGTAACCGTAGTTTGAGTTGATATGAACTTGTCATGTTAATTTGTGTTAATCTGTATGGCTGTAGATTTGACCACTTGGACGCTTAGTACCATACATTTAGTGAGCATATAACGTTGTAGCACTTGCCTTTTAGATTGGATGAAAAATAAGAAATTTCTCTCATCTGCTGTTCCCCTGCACGTTGTTCTAATCTTCTGTAATTTCCATCAACTATTTGCTGCATCCATCATGCAATTTTGAGTGCTAAAAGACCATCAAACCAGCCAACAAGATTATATGAACATTAACATATCTGATTATTTTCATGCCTCTGTACAACACTATATGAAAATGTTAGTGGATAAGCTTAAGGAATACGAAGGTGATGTAAGTAAATTTAAAAATCTTGTTTTGTTGTCGGAAGTGTAAACTGGAATGATAATGTCAGGTTTCAAAGATTTAATGATATTATAAACTTAACACATCCAAATAGAGGCTTTGATGATCTTTTTTTCAAATTTTACTTCGGCCAAGAGCTAGGACTGATATTCTCACAAAGCTCCAGTTGATGCTAATTTGGAATATCATGGAAAATTTATAATATTACCATCAAGCCCAAGAAGCCCCGAAACACAGGTTGAAATTTTTCCTAAATAATGATTATTGGGTGTAGCAACTACGGTATGGCCCTAATTGAAGCAAATTATTACCCTTCAGTCACTTTAATGGGATTAGTGTATTGAATACCTACAATACTTCATCATGTAGTTAAAAACTCATAGCAATGTGAACATTTGGCTTTCTACGTCAGTAACACAATGTGATGGAAGTCCAAATGTAAAATTTTATCATTTCTATCTATTATATCTAGTTCCTTGTGCAGGAAAATGTTAAATGGGATCTTAAAATATTATTTTTGCAGACTAACTCAGGATAGCTGGATGAGTTAATAACGATGAATCAGTGCTGAAGGTGCTTCAGTCAATATGTATGGTAATTCACCCTTTGTGTCAGAATCCTTTCTATGAAAATGGAGACCATCATATAATTCTTCAAGTGGCAAAAGAAAGAATTATAAATTTTTCTAGTTTAAAGGAAGTTAATAGTGGTGTTCCCTATAATCTTCCATTAGAAGCTAAGAATTGTTTAAAAAGCTTATTTTTAGAGCCAAAACATGCTCAGAATTGGGAAGAGGATGACCTTGATAGCACAATAGTCTTACCCTTTAAGATGTGATGTAGTTGTTTGCAGGTTATCAAAGAGAGCAAAGCAGCTAGTTAGCCAGGTCAATTGTTTTATTGAATCTAGATTTTTTTGGATATTTAGCATCTCTATTCTATGGAATCTACTTAATAAACAAGCAGTATGTCTGTCAACCAGAATCATCCCTTCAATTAGTTATGTTTCTTTCCTCTAGTATCATCGTACATAAGAAATACATTTATGATAAGGTCTATGTGCTACTAGAAGATTAATACCCTTACTATTGTCCTTTTCACTTCATGATAGCGGTGGTTGGTTGTTCATTTAAATTGCATTAGTCTCAACATGGGTACTGGTAACATGTGTTTGTAAAGTACTGAAAGGATAAAGGAATTTTGGTTTTATTTGGTCTGTAGCATCTGATCTCTGCATATATTGTTAGCTCTGGAGTTTTTAGTTTTCCTAGCAATAGGTTCTATATATCCTCGAATCTGGTAGTTATTATTTTCAAAGTTTCTGAAGGCTTGCCATTCAACATCTCATTTAACTTTCTGGTGATATATTAATTTCATATTATCATTTCGCTGTAGGTGCAAACCTGATGCTGAGACATACAATGCTCTTATCCATGCACATGGTCGAGCAGGTCAATGGCGCTGGGCTATGAATATCTTGGAAGACATGCTCAGTGCAGCTGTGTGTATTTGTATTTTTCTTCCTTAATCAATCTTAGTTGGTGTAACTTGTTGTGAGCTTCTTACTTTTTCTTTTCACATTGAAATGGTAGTGGTATAAAATTTTGCAATACTGCATAGCGCCTTAATTATCATGTAATTGCCACTATAACTATTGCTTTGGTCGAACAATATGTGCATAATGCCTCTATTATTATTTAATTGTAACAATTAACTATTGTTATGGTTGATATAGTTTTGGTTTCTGCAGGTTTGTACTCTTCATAGAATCCTTCCCTCGGTGATTGGCAGAATTTTTTGCATGATTTTTTATTGATTACATGCTCTGATTTCCTCTTTTATGTTTGTAAATTTATTTCAAAGGTGCATATAGCATGACCAATTATATGATTTAGCATTCTGAATTTTAGATGGGATTTAAGAGTTTTGTCAGGAAAGTTTGCCCAGATTTATGTTTTGCCCTCAAACAAACAATGGATGCTCATAAAAAAGGCCACTTGTCCAACCAAATGCAATGCACCTCTTTCTTGATTGATTTACATTCTGCAGTAACTAATAAAATCATCTATATTTTATAGACATATCCTTTAACATTCAAAACCATTTGTAAGACTAACCAATCCTAGTTGATGTGCCATAATGGGTTTTTTCCCCGTGTCAGTTGAAAATAAGGGAGAATAGATAGAGAAAGAAGTAGAGATCAAATCTTTTTTGTGCATTATTCATAGACAACATAAGAGTTACTTAAGTAAATTAGATTGAAATTAGCACATTTTTGTATATAAATATCATTACTGTTTTTTTTTTCCTGCATTTAGAAAAGAGTAGGCAACTGAACTTTTTTGTTTATAGCAATTGTTCTTTCCCTTCTATCGTTTTTCATCAAGAGATTTCTGTAACCTTAGTGTAAATTTGCAGATCCCTCCAAGTCGATCAACCTATAACAACTTGATCAACGCTTGTGGATCTAGTGGAAATTGGAGAGAAGCTCTGAAGGTTTGCAAGAAAATGACAGAAAATGGAGTTGGGCCAGATCTGGTTACACACAACATCGTATTGTCTGCATATAAGAACGGGGCTCAGTATTCAAAAGCTTTGTCTTATTTTGAACTGATGAAAGGAACAAATATTCGCCCTGACACAACTACCCTAAATATTGTGATAAATTGCCTGGTGAAGCTTGGACAATATGGAAAAGCTATTGATATTTTTAATTCCATGAGAGAAAAGAGAGCAGATTGCCACCCTGACATTGTTACATTCACCAGCATCATTCATCTGTATTCTGTTAGTGGACAGATGGAAAATTGTAAGGCTGTGTTTAATACAATGCTTGCAGAAGGTATAAGACCCAATATTGTTACATATAACACACTAATGGCTGCATATGCTTCACACGGAATGAGTGAAGAGGCATTTGCAGTTTTTGAGCAGATAAAACAAAATGGTTTTCGTCCAGATGTTGTTTCTTTTACTTCTTTACTGAATGCTTATGGAAGATCACTGCAGCCTGACAAAGCTAGGGAAGTTTTTGTCATAATGAAGAGAGATAATTGCAAACCTAATCTTGTAAGCTATAATGCATTGATTGATGCCTATGGATCTAATGGTTTATTAGCCGAGGCTGTGGAAGTCTTGCGTCATATGGAGCAAGATGGTATTCACCCAAACATAGTCTCAATTTGCACCCTCTTGGCTGCCTGTGGGCGCAGTGGGCAAAAGGTGAAGATTGATGCTGTACTTTCAGCAGCTGAGTTACGAGGTATCATGCTGAACACAGTTGCCTACAATTCAGCAATTGGAAGCTATATGAATGTCGGAGAGTTTGAGAAGGCTGTAGCTTTGTACAAATCCATGAGGAAAAAGAATGTCATACCAGATTCCGTTACTTATACAGTATTGATAAGTGGTTGCTGTAAAATGTCAAAATATGGTGAGGCTCTAGGCTTTCTTGCTGATATGGTGGCTTTAAAACTTCCTCTAACCAAGGAGGTGTACTCATCTCTTATTTGCATTTACAGTAAACAGGCAAGTGCTTCAGCATGAGATGTTACTTAATTGTTAATTTACGACTTAAGAGAAATGTTTCTCTTATTTAAACTCTTCTTCTTTGGATGCAATATCTCAGGGCCAAGTTGCTGAAGCAGAATCAATGTTCAACATGATGAAGGTTGCCGGTTGTTGTCCTGATGTTGTTGCATATACTGCAATGCTGCATGCATACAATGCTGCAGGTAAGTTTCATATTGCACTGCTTAAGTAACTACTTGGAAACTGCAAACGTGGGTACAATTTCTGGATACATGTATGATAGGAATTTATTGATATAATAATAGAAAGTAAGATATAATATGCTGGAATTTTTATTTATCAAAGTAATTTCTATTGCAATGCTGATTTTTATTAAATTGCTGACCATATTATACCCTGGTGTTTGTTTTTTTTTTTTAAAGATGAGTTTTTATTAATGATAAGCTGGAATGCCGTGGGGAGTCTTCAACGTTGAGATTTGGAGACTCCTGTTGGCATGGAAGCTATCATGAGAAGAGCCTGTTCTGAACAATTACAAAAGGAGCAGCTGCTCAAGGAGCACTTGGCAGCATCTCAACACGGATAATCTCAAAAACAAGCAGGGTTCTGGATAAATCCCTAAACAAAAGTCTAATACTAGTAAAACTCTATCAGAGTGATAAGATAAATGAGTGTTTTTGGGGTTGACAGTTCTCAATCATCACAGCACCAGCCACCAAGGTCTTACAAACCAAGCAATCACTGATCACACACAACCCCATACCCTGGTGTTTGTTATTGATTGATTTCTGGAACTAACAACATGGTATCTTATTATCCTTCAGAAAAGTGGGAAAAAGCTTGCGCACTATTTCTAGATATGGAAACAAATGACATCCAACCTGATTCTGTAGCATGTTCAGCTCTAATGAGAGCTTTTAATAAGGGAGGACGACCATCCAAGGTTCTTGTTTTGGCAGAGTATATGAGAGAGAAAGCAATCCCTTTAAATGATGCTATTTTCTTTGAAATGGTGTCAGCTTGTAGCATGTAAGTTTCATGTCTATATTTGCAGAAAACGACACATTTCATAAGTTTTTGTTCCTTTCCCTAAAAGAGAGTTTTCTTAAATTTTGTTCTAGAGTGAGTTGTTGATTATTGCTTGCTTTCAGCTGATGCAGATATTTTCGTTTTACTCTTATTGCGAAAAAAATAAAATTTTAAGAAATTCCAGTATTTAGAGGATACTGAACCCAATGCAGCCACTTATATTGACACCAAATCTTGTCCATGCTTTTGTGCATTTTAAAAGGAGGAATCATGGGCAGGAGAAATGAATACTTTTACTTGGAGCTGCAATCCAATGTAACTTGTTTCACAATCAAGTAAATAGTGTGGTCAGTCACCGTATGCCTATTGGTGCCACCTTGTTTCATGACTAAACATGATACTGGTTTATCCTGCATTGTCTGATTATTATATTTTATTTTCGAATGTCTAATTCCACTTTGCTTTGAGGAGCCAGCTTTCTTACAAAGCAGATCTGTTTTTTTGGCACAAACTTCAGTGTGGTTTTTTCTGCTTTCCTAGAAACTGACAATGAGAATTTGAGTGAAGGTTACGAGATTGGAAGACCACAATGGACCTGATCAAACTAATGGAGCCCTCGTTCCCTTTAGTTTCCATTGGACTAATGAATCAGCTTCTTCATCTGGTTGGAAAAAGTGGAAAAATTGAGCCTATGATGAAGGTACTTGATTTTCTTTTAAAGTATCTATTAGAAGTTTATTTTGTTCAGTGTCTCAGAAGAACTTGGAAGTTCAAGTTCTATCCCTAAGGTTAAAGATCAGTGCTGTGTAACTGTTTTAGATTCTTTATTTATTTTCTGATATCTTAGTTTTCTATTGCCTTTAATTTTTCCTTTTCATGCACGCAGCTGTTTTACAAGATAATAGCATCAGGTGCTGCAGTCAACTTCAATACATATTCAATCTTGTTGAAGAATCTTTTGGCTGCTGGAAATTGGCGAAAATATATTGAGGTTATATTTCTGCATTTCTGTTAACCTTAATGTGTTAAACTTCAGTCTACACTGTGGATTTTCTTATATAAGTGGTGTAAATGTTATAAATTAATCTACTCTTCTAGTTTAACATCTGGCATGATGGTTAAATGTCTGAAATCCCTTCATTTAGCTGATCCAGGCCCTCAAACTTCCTACTTTTGCCGCAGTGGCATCATGGTAAAAGATGTGTATACAATTATATATATTCAATAATTATTTCCAGATTCCTAATAAATGGTCCTTAAATCTTCGTGATTCTTTTCCATCTGAAAAAGTTTTCTTAATGGTCAATAGACAATTATACTTGTTCTGATCATGGCTTTAGTGATTCAAGTTCAAACTAACAGGCAAGAATCAAATAAAGTATGAATTTACTCATGAAGTCATATTTGCAGAACATAAATATGAGAAAATACTACTTTTGTAGATGTGCGTTATAGGTATTCACAAGGTGAAATACTCAATCTCCTTTGCAAATCTCTGTGCAGGTTCTTCAGTGGATGGAGGATGCTGGAATTCAACCTTCAAATGGGATGTTTGTTGATATAGTCTCCTTTTCACAGAAAGGTTGTGGGGCTGAATATGCAGATAAAATACGAGAAAGACTGGGTAAGCTGAAATTATTTCTGGCATGTGAAACATAGAATCTGTTCATAACTTTCTCATAATGGATCTGGCTCGGAAACTAGCATTTAAAGTTTTTGGAATAAAGACATGGAATAATAGCTGTAGTGGTAAGGCGCTCATGAAGAAGTATGTAAGATGTTTTGGTGATGAAACAGAATCCATGAGAGCATCTGGGGATCAAAATTCAAGCGGCATGGTTGCATCTCCTCTGTCAACCTCGCCATTGATTGTTGGATCAGAGGTGTGAAGCTACAATTGGAGAGGGGCCACTGGTGGCAGTTTATTGTTGAGAAGTAACATCTCTTACTTCTCAGAATATAGTAAGGGTAGAAGCCTACTAAACCCAAATTTTATTGTGAGGAATCAACTGTAATTATGCATAGTTTATTGGAATTTCATTCAAGTGGAAGGGGAATATTTTGATTTGTATTTTGATTTGTAATTTTTTTCAATTACAATATATAGTGATATTTGTTAATATTTTTTTAAAAAATAATGTATTGTATTAACAAATTAATACAAATCAACTCGTAATTAATGAAAATTAATTAATACAATATATAGTGATATTTGTTAATATTTTTTTTAAAAATAATTGTAAGTAAGCGGGCATGGTATTGTTATTGGAATTTTGCAACGCCAGTTGATGCTGCTGCTTACGAGTTGCTTACTAGTATAAACATGGTAGTAACTCTTTTTGGGGCTTTCCTTGTACGTATAACTAGAAAATATTCAAGATAATTTCTAAGGCTTTCCTCATTGCCATGCCTAGTTCAACCCTAGGCAATTTATTGTATATAAGCCACAGTTGTATTCGAGCATTGACTCAGTGACAAGGACATCGTATATGTATTTTTGTTTAAAAAACTTCTTTTTTTAATAAAAAAAATCATTCATAAACGAAAAATTTTCTAAATCTATCTACTTACAAAAGATAAACATTCATACATTTATTATCTCAATGATATTTATATAAATTCAAATTATCTTGATTGTCGATCTAAAATTTATAATTTTAAAATTAATTATAAGTCTATCCATTATTTCAATTATTTGATAATTTTTTTTTCACGACAGAATATGCATTATCTGACATCATAAATGCATATGCATATAAGCTTACATGCAGTAACTTAGCATATTTGATATACGTACTAAAGCTTACAAGGCCTACTAATAATGGTAATTGATATGAAGAAGTAGTAAAGCTTCTTTCTTATAATTTGTCAATGTTGAGATCTGCTTTTTGTCCATTTGGCAATTTCCAATCAAAATGATATAAGAGATTTGCGAGTACAAGCTCCACAGTCAAAATTGCCATAAAAATTTTAGGGCACCCGGAACCAAATAATAAAAACTCGAAATTCTAGCCTTTGAAATCAGTAGGGCTATCCATAAACTTTTTTGGGTAGAACTTCTTGTGGTTTTCCCAGTTCTTAGGATCTCTATCTATTGCCTAAATGTTGACTAGGATGCAAGTTTTGGGGTAAACCTTGTAACCATCTATGTTGAATTGAGACATGGGTTCTCTTGGAAGTGAAAGTGCCCTTGGATGATGCAGTCTCAAGGATTTGTTAACCACCATCTTCGGGTATTGAAGCCGATTGATGTTGCATTTGGAGACTTTTCTTTTCTTTTTGTAAAGGGTTTTTTTTAGTAAAGAGAGAGAACGTGTTTCAATAAGTGAATTAGAATCCACTAGAGATGATAGAGAGGAAGGCTACAGTAGAGCCTATGTAAGTGCTTTGATGGCAAATGGTGAAAAATAAGAAAGGTGGAGAAAGTGATAGAGCATGATAGATAGAAAGGGTTGAGTATAGAGAATATTTGGGAAAGCTTTGAGGGAGTTTTGAGAGTAATTTTCACTGAGTTTTTGATTGTTGCCTTCCAACTCTCACTTTTGATCTATGTACTAAAGCTTACAAGTTCTACAAATAGTTGTAATTGATAGGAACAACTAGTAAAGCTTTTTTGGAATAATTTGTCATACTAGTTGCCTTTTTCATATTGAGATTTTATGCTTATCGAATAATTATAAAATATTAAAATTTAATTAAATATAATAAAAAAATTTATTTAAAATTTTTGAATAATTAAAAGATATTTTTTAAAAACATTATATGTTGATTTTATAATTGTGGTTCTTAAAAGAGCCGTAGAAAAATGATCTAAGTTTATGACCACCAAAATATATATATATCTATCCACACCCATGGACCTAGTGTCAATAAATGTTGCTAGTTCGAATCTAAAATATAATGAATCCTACCTACATATCCCTTCTACTCGTGGCATCTATCTTAGCATTTCACATGTTTGGAGGGTATTTTTGAACTTTTAAATATAAACTTGGTATTGTTTGATAATTTAGACAGAGGGTAGGGGCATTTTTGAATTTTTCTTTTGAAAAACAAAGGTGTTTTTGGGGTTTGCTCTTCTCCTTTCTTTGGAAACTTCCTTTCTCTTCCTCCTTTTTCTTCTTGATCTTTTCTTCATTTTCCCCTCTCTTACTTCTCTCTTGGAACTTCTAGAGCAGGTTCTCTTCTTCAACTTTCTTCCTAATCTTCCCTCCCCTTTCATTGATGGACTCTACAATTTTGTTCTTGGACATATTGCTTAGGTTTTGAAAGGTGAATACTAGAGTAACACGAACTCCTCATTGTCTTTTCTAATCATTTTGGAACAGTTGTAGAGGCAACCAAAAGCCACGGATGAAAAGCATGATGTCATAGTGTTAAGACCTACTCTCAAGGAATGCGTCCTCAGTGGCCTTCTTTGCAATGACGGCCTTAAAGTCTTTTTTTCCAATTTCTTTAAATTTCAAACAAAACACCCCCACCCCCTTAACTTTTAATTAAATCTCGTTCATTAATTTTTAAAATAAATACTCCACTTTAAAAATATAAATACTGTTAACAAAAAATATAAAAAAATTAAAATACTTTTTTTTCTTTATTAATTTAAAAAATTATTATTTGTTTAAAAACAAATTGAAGGCATCAATCGGTGCTCCTTATTTTTTTAGAATCAATAAATATTAATAAAAATGATATAATAGTAATCTTTAAAAGTAATAAAGAGTAAAATTATCATTTCAATATTGTCATATCATCAAAGTAACGGAAACATTAACGATTGACTAACGGCTGGACTTATATGTCTAATGAAAGACTTTTTTTTTTTTGTCAAGTATCCATTCGAAAACTAATGGATGCACTTACAATTTATATTAAAACTTAGGAGATGAGTGTATTTTACCCTTAAATTTTTTTTATTAATTTTATTTTTGCATGCATGAGTAGCCTTACTCAGCTTTTTAACTTTAGAGTTTTGAAAATGGTTGTACTAAGTTAAAGCAATGAGCTTGCATGATGTGTACACTGACATGGAGGGGTGTAAAGAGAGAAAGAAAGGAAGAGAAAGAGAAAAAGGCTTTTTTTTTTTTTTTTACATTGCCATTTGTTGTATTGTGGTCCTTTCTCGAGCCGTTTTTCTCTTAAGGGTTTTACCACCCTTGAGCCACGTTGGTGTGGTTGATAGTTTTCTTCCTTTTGTTGTTCTCTCATGTTGCTTTCTCCTTTGTGTTAGGCTGGGGTGTGGTTGATCGATTGCCATTTTTATTCATGTTGTTTCTCTGTTTTCTCGGTTTGACTTTTTCAAACTTGGTCTCAGGTCGGGTTAGAAGGTGGCATGGATGAATTTTTTTTTTTTCATTTTTCTTAATTGGTTCATGTTAGACGCTTTTGGGTTTTTCGAATTTTGTGCTTACCATCTGATTGCGTACAGCCAACTAACATGTCTGGCTTGAGATGTCTTTTAAGTCTGAGCTATTCTGCATTGTCCTCTACCTGTTTATGCTTGACCTACTCTCGTTCTTCCTTGCTATATTTTGGATATTCCTTTTACTATTCTTTCTTTTCTTTCAGCTGGGTTTTTTCTGTTGTTGCATTTGTTCATTTCCTAATTTTTTCTTTATTGGCTTTGCTACTTAGGGTTTTTCAGGTTTGAAGAAATTTGGGTTTTGAGTTGTTTCTGAAATAAGTTGTTTTTTGCTTTTACACAAGATTATTTATGGTTTTTTTGTGAATTACTGTTTTGGTCATTGTTGTGTGGATATGATAGATACCCATTTCAAATGGGTCATGTTGTTCTTGGAGAAGATGACCTTCATCTGGATTCTGCATGATTTTTTTAATGTTTTATTATTGTGCTTCTGTTGTTTGGTTTATATAATTGTTGTTTTAAAAAATATTTTTGCTTTGGTCATTGCCAGGTGGAAACGATGGATTACCCCATAAGATGGGATGATATTCATTTTGGGGACAATGGGTTTGATTCGGAGTATACATTATTTTTTAAAGGTTTTATTATTGCAGTTTTGTTGCTTGGTTTATATCATTATTTGTTTCATAATTGAAGCTTCTATGTTCCTATTATGATTTAGTTTTGTAAGATTATTTCATGGTTTTGATTTAGTGCTTTATATCATTTTTTTCATTTGTGTCATTCGTTGATCGCTTGTTTAGTTTGTTTGATTGATAGTCCTTGTTTCTTTAAATATGTTCCATGGTTAGTTTGTTTGATTGATAGTCATTGTTTCTTTAAATATTTCCATGGTTTGTTTTATGTTTGATATTTTATGATCATGCAAAAATTCTTTTTTTTTTCTTTTCATGTTTGGTTTTTGAGATTTGTAGTGTTAGTTGTTCCTTTGTTTTTCTATTTTTATTTTAAATTTCTATGTTTGGTTTTTCATTTAGTTTTTCCAATTGTATATTTATTATTTGTCACAAATGATGATTGGTCGAAAATCTAACTCTTTCTTCATTATTGTGCGAGAGAAATAGAGTAGGCATGGGATGAGATCAAAGTTGTTTATTTGTATATTGGTTTTCAATATAGATAGTCTTCATTAATTCATGGGTTTCCTTATTGATCTTATTAATTTATCATTGCAAGGGGCTTTGCTTTACTTGTTGTTCCAGTGATCATAAGCATTGCAAGTGATCAACTTTTTGAGTTTTTAAATAACTTACCTTTTTGTAAATTTTTTTGTTACACATTGACTTAAATATTGTTTGTTTGTTATGTGTTTAGAGGACTTTACTTAAGGTTTTGTTTATCCTGTTATATGTTAAACTGGATATATTATTTATGTAGCTTTTGCTAACTTAATTGGTATTGATTTATAGTTTTGATATGGAGTTTGCATTGTTTTTTAAAAGTTTGATTATCGTAATTTTGTTACTTGATTCATATTATTGTTTGTTTTGTAATTTAAACTTCTATGTTCCTGTTGTGATTGAGTTTTATAAGATTATTTAAAGGTTTTGTTTGATTGCTTTATATTGTTTTCTCATTTGTATGGTTGGACGATGGTTTGTTTTATTTGTTTACTTGTGACTCATTGTTTGTTTAAATATCTTTCATGCTTTGTTCTATGTTTAATATTTTCTAATTATAAATTTTTTTAACACATTCTCTTAAATGTTGTTTGTTTGAGATTGTTTGTTATGTGTTCAAAGGGCTTTATTTAATTTTTTTTATCCTATTATATGTTAGACTGGATATATTGCCTATGCAGCTTTTGCTAATTTAGTTGGTATTCAGTTATAGTTTTGATCTAGAATTTATATTGTTTTTTAAAAGTTTGATTATCATAATTTTGTTCCGTGGTTCATATCATTGTTTGATTTGTAATTTAAAGTTCTATGTTCCTGTTGTGATTTAGTTTTGTAAAATTATTTGAGTGTTTCGTTTGGCTACTTTATATTATTTTCTAATTTGTATAGTTGGTTAAGAGCAATGACATTTTGTATTGTCATTCATGGTTGAATTTTGGTTAGAAAAAAATCCTTCTCACTGTTAAGGGAAAGATTGATCGTTAAACAAGATTAGCAAGCTTCTATGCGACCTTTCCTTTCTTTAGCTATGAGAAGGATATTTACTCTTCTCAAAATTTAACCGTCCCATAATAGTTCAATTGTAATTAACTCAAAACAACCAGTTAACTCAAGTTTTGCATAAATATTTTTTATTACTACTTATAATATTTTGACATGTAAGTCGACACGTAAGTATATTGCCTTTTTATTGTTAAGATGACAAGACCAGTATAATTGGTTGCATTGTTCTCCTAATTTTTGTTTTTATCGTTCATTTCTTCTCATGATTTATTTATTTTAGTTATGCATGAAAAAAACATTATTTCATTTGTTGTGTTGTATATTATCCCAGGAAGTAAATTTAATGTTAATGTTGAGTTTAAATTAGTTTGTCATGCTTTCTAAGTATTTTATTTAATGACTTTTTTAGCTGTTATGTATTACTTGGATGGTGCTCGTCGTTATGTTATGAAAAAGATCACGGGAAATATAAATTATGTTGGAGTGGACTTCAATTTGATACTTTCAAAAGAATTTGTAAGGAAAACTATATTGTATTAATCAACAGCATGAATGTATAGTTTTTACTAGTAGAAGAAAAGATAAACTGGTATTAATAGAAGATAATTATTTGCTTTGGTTTCAATCACTAAAAGTTGCTCCTAAATATATGGTTTTAAAATAATCCTTAAGAAGATAATAATCCTATTAAACATCCAATAATTTTTTTTCATTAAAAATATATTGTTCAAACAAAATATATAACATTTGTATTTAGAGGTTTTCATTTTTGTTCAATGATGTATATCAACTTTTAGATATAAGATTTGTACATAGCTAAATGTTAAGGGAATATAAACTGTTACACAATTGTCAAATATGTCTAACTATGGTGATAGTTTGCTCTTCCTTTTGTCACATATTTTTGTTTCCATTTCTTTGGTTTTTGTTATTGTACTATATTGTATTACTGAATTGCATAGTTTTTTGCTCTAGTTTCAATTATCGGAAACTTACACTTACATATATGATTATAAAACGGTACTTATCTAAAGAAGATAATAATCCTATCAAGATTGTTAAATGTATTAATAAAATATTAAGAAATGAGAGAGTATATAACATGTACTATTGGCAGATTAAGATAAAAAATTGTAAAATATAAGGGAACCATATAATGTAAAGATTATATCAATATAAGGCAGTTATTAATTTT
>NW_018397259.1:1408951-1427269 GCF_002168275.2 Theobroma umbraticum | reverse complement strand
TATCTTTTATATATAAAATGAATGACTAAAGATTATTAAATTCAGTTGAATTATTTATTTAATGATGATTGTGTACTATATATATTGAGAAAAAGAGTAGACTTTTTTTACTTTTTTATTTTATTTAATGAACTCGATGGATAGTTATTGGAATTTAAACATTCATGGATAAAAGAGATGTCTAAATATTATGTATTCATGTTCATATAGAATAAAAGGATGTAGACAGAAAATAATATTAAATTACAATTGATAAATATTAAATGAATCTATCCTCTAAGCATTAAAAGTTAAAAATTATTATTTTCAAGTATTTTTTATTGAAATAAATAAAAGTAAAAGTAAAAACCTTTCAAATGTCAAAAACAATACAATTTTGACATAAAGTGTACAAAAAAATTAATTTAATTGAGAATGACAGGTGTCAACCAATTAACCCTATCAGTTATTCTTCTTAAAACAGTACTTATCTTAAGAAAGACAATTATCTTATCAAAAATTGTTAGATGTATAATAAAATATTAAAAAATAAAAAAGTATATAACCTGTATTATTAGTAGATTAAGATAAACAGTTGTAGAGTAGAGGGCAACAATATAATATAAAAATCATATCAATATAAATAGTTATTAATTTTTAGTAGTATTTATCTTTTATATATAAAATGAATGGCTAAAAGTTATTAAATTCAGTTGATTTGTTTATTTAATGATGATTATGTGCTATGTATATTAAGAAATGAGTAGACCTTCTTAACTTTTTTATTTTGTTCAATGCATTGGATGTATATTTATTGAAATTTAAATATTTATGTATAAAAGAGATGTCTAAATATTATAGATTAATGTTCATGTAGAATAAAAGGATATAAACAAAAAATAATATTAAATTACAATTGATAAATAATAAACGAATCTATCCTTTAAGTATTAAGAGTTCAAAATTATAGTTTTCAAGTATTTTTGACTAAAATAAATAAAAATACAAAAACCTTTCAAATGTAAAAAATAACATACTTTTGACATAAAATGTACAAAAAAAAAATTAATTCAATTGAGAATAACAAGTGTTAACCAATTGATCTAATCAACTATTCTACTTTTATATGTATTATAGATATTGCATGTATGACTTATGTGCATTATTAGCATCAAAATATGTCGTTGCCTATGAATGTTTATCACTCATATATGATTGTTGTGATTTGTATAGCTTTTATTAATCTAATTGCTGCTATGTTTATATATTTTTCATCTTTATTTATGGTGTCACTTTCAAATGTAAGATATTTATTATCTTTTGTTTTCCAGAAAAAAAAATAGATTATTATGCATTCTTTCCATCTAAATATTGAGAAATATGATATGCTTTCCCTATAACAATATGAATTTTGACAAATTTTATGAATTTTTTTTTCTCTCACATTCTTAATTTTATAATTTGTATTTAATTCATATGCAACGCACCGGCGAATTCTAATTTATATAAAACGAGCGAAACTGAATTATTTGATTTCCTGCATGAAACTTGTTTTAAACTTGAAAACTGTTATAGTAATGTGTGGGGTTCTATCGACCACTGCTTTTTCTTAATAGCAGGTAGAAGCATCCCAGCTAATTTGTACGATGATTTGACAAAAGTCTGAATTTTTTAAAGTTTATTGGCAACCAATGGGGACAATATACAGCAATTATTACAAGGAACATATCTAATCCCCATATGACATAGCTATAGATTCACACATTCCATGCGTGCCAGAATAATTTCAAAAATATTAAAAAGATTATCGTTTCTAGTAAATTTTATTTTAGATGCATTGCTAGCTACCCTTAACACTTTCTGAAACCTTGTTACTTTTGTTTTTTAAACAAAGGTTTGCATAAAGTAATTATAAGGCTTTGTACTTTTGAATCGAGGAGCTCGAGAAAAGATTTATATATATATATATATATATATATATATATATATATTTGTTGATGCACTCCAAATGTGTCTTAAAAACCAATCATTAAATATTGATAGAGTTTCTCTTTATCAATGAATTTATACAATTTATATTATTTACTTATTAGGATAAAATCATAAAATAAATATACCTTACAAAAGTAATCACAAAGAATTAATTTATTACATTAAAACATCATTTTTCAAACTATTCCTACTCGATAGCTTATCAAGACAAGATATTAATAAAAATTGAGAGACTAGTTTTTATTATATTTCTTGCTTATGAAGTAATTAATTGCATAAATCGAAGTATGAATATATTTGAAATAAAATATGAATACTTATTAGAAGAACAAGTTCGTTGAATATGATTTATTATGTAATTTTTATTTAGTAATTCATTCAAGTATTTATGAAAATAAATTTTCATGTGTCAGTTATCTAAGTGACTATAGATTTGAGATCATCAAGTTATCTTATGTAGGGTTTGTTACATTTTGATACTATTTTAGGTAGTCGAAATTAAAGATTTTTTTTTTTTGAAGGTTAAGTTTCACAATAGGCACCAATAACAAATATGCCGAGAGCATAACTATATAAGGATGTATAATGAAATGGGCATTGGAGATAGCATAAAGCAGGAGATAAATAAATGATTAATAAAAAATACATCACTTTTAGTGATTTTAAGAGAAATAATTCATTGTTCTTATGCACATTTTAATTCAAAGAAATCGTTAGTTAAAATATAATCAAAATTCAAAAATAAATTTTTCGAATTTTATTAAAAAGTTTCGAACAAGCTTCAAGGGTATGGAAAGAGTCTGCTAATGGTGTATACACACCTAATTCCTTTTGTACATCACTGTTGGGTAGTAATGTTGAAAATGCAACATTGTGGGAAAAGGAGTGGGCTAGACTCGTCCCACCTAAAAGGTTGAAGTGTTTGGTTGGCAGGTGATCAAAGGCAAAGTAGTGGTTAAGTATGAACTTGTGAGGAAGGGGATACTTTGCAGTAGTTATAGGGTCTTTGGTGCCACGACTGGGGCATTAATTGGTGTTCCCTATGATAGGCATTCCTTTCTTTGTGGCATGGAACGCCACAGTTACTGATGTGAGGACATTGAAATTTTGGAGAATGGTTATTTTTATGATGACATGGTCTGTTTGCTAGTTTAGAAAGGAAGTAGTGTTTGAGGGCAAAGTTTGGGATAAGGTTAAGGTGTTTGAGTTAATTAAATTCTTAAATGCATGTAGGGGCAATTAAATGTATTTATTTGTGGATGAATAAAGGATGAATGAATGATGTAAAACACAAAGCGGTTTGATCATGAATGGACAACTAAACATTCTATGCATGATGGAATTATAATGAAAATCAAATTATCTTGTGCAAATTACGGTGATAAGGGTGACAAAGAAAGAAGAAGAGAGTTTTATTTTTTTCTTAATAATTTGTAAAGGACAAAAAAGTAATGAAAGAAAAACTTCCTTTATTCTTTTCTATACAAAATTTGTTCTTTCGGATTTTGTTATTTGGTTAGCACAATTCTACTTATAAGTTGGCCTTTTACGATTTTTTACATATTGAGATCATTTTCACAAAAAGTTAAAGTTCTTACATCGTTTTTTATTATCATCTACGTTAAATTAACAAGATATCCTTATCTTCACTCGTTATAAGTTATGAATGGAAAGAGTTCAAGTTGAATGGGAGAATTTCAATCAACCTACATGAATTATCACTTTTCAAAAGCACAATTACTTTAACCTCTTCTAAAATGAGAGAAGTTTGAATATAGAGCTCATGCATGAATATGGAAAATGTCAAATGTTGGCTTAAAAACTTAAAAACATACGAAACCTTTGACTACTCATTTCATCAAACCCTGTTCTAAGTGTCCCAACATTTTGTCAAGAATAATAATATGAATGAAACAAGAAAACTAACAAAATCAAAATATTAATAAGAAAAAATGGATAAAAACAAAACTATTGAGATATAAGAGAAATAAAGTCAATTATGAAAATTAATGGGTCAACACTTAAGATAACACATTATTAATTACTAATTCGACTCTCAAAGTTTTGAGTGGAGTTGCCAAGTTATCCCAACAAATGACGTCAAGAATCCAACGGTTTGACAAGTAGAGGAGCTATCGCTAATTTTTTTTTTATTCAAATTTGGTTACCTATTTCATTGAATATTTCATTTTTTATTGAGATCCTGTACTTAACTTAGATTTATTTTAGACAAATAGAATCTAATATACGAAATTTACAATATAATTATGTATGTAAAAAACATTAGCGTATTCACGACACTTGCTTAGAGAGAATGTTCTACCATTATTTTTCATTTTTGCTTTTTAACTTTTTTTTAATTTTTTCCTAAAATATAGTTATTGGATTTAAATATTAATATGGATTTGTAAGGTATAGAAGCAACTTTTTTCAGTTCTTTAAAATTTTGCAATACATTTTGCCTATTTCCCCTTCACGGTTACGAGTTAAATACTGGAACATACCTAAACGACGCCGGTGTCATGGCATTCATTGCTGTTGACATATGCCAAAGCTACAGGACTTTCAAAACATGTAAAATTACAAACCCAACCCTCTTCACATCCTAGCCGTTACAACCGTTTTATCTATACCAGTCCCAAACGTCGCCAAGTTAATAACACCAACCATCAGGACAGTTTCGTAAATTCAGTACTCCTCTTCCTCTCTCACTATTCGTTTTTCCTCCACGGTGAAATCATCAAAGCCAAAACCAAAACGAAAACCCCCAAAAGCCTACTGTCACTCTCTCAACTTCACTGTTTTTTCTTTGGTTTTTTGGAATTGTCTATCTCTTAGAATTAGGTTTTTTTTTAAAAAAAATCATGGCTTCGACGTCGTCGTCGGATCCGGGGATGAAAGCGGAGGCCAGCGGCGGAGAGAATTCGGAGACGGCGATAGCAAACGATCAGCTTTTACTGTACAGAGGATTGAAGAAAGCGAAGAAAGAGAGAGGCTGCACTGCTAAAGAACGTATCAGTAAGATGCCGCCTTGCACCGCTGGTAAACGCAGCTCCATTTACCGTGGAGTCACCAGGTAAAAAGCCAAAACAAATCAATAATTGAGGTTAAAAAAAGGTCTTTTTTGTCGTTTACTTACTTGGCTTTACTTAAATACTCTGTTTTGGTTCTTGATTTAAAAGATTATGAGTTTAGCGTTATGCTTTTTTGTGAATTTTTTATTTGATGGATGAATCTGAAGGGACTCTGATTTTTATGTGTTGTTTATCAGATTAGTTGATGTGGGAAAGGTAGCAGTTTCGAATAGTTTTTGATGGATATGAGTTGAGATTTAACTGGTTATAGCTTTGGGAATAAGTAAGTGTTGCTGGAATTTATCACTAAAGTGAGCAGTCGATATGATCAAAACCTTAGCTTTAGGCTGCCAAAAGAACTAAATTTTGAGAATTATTCGATTTGGAATTTGGACTTTTAGCTTGTCCCTGTTGTGAGTCAAGGAATAATTGAAGGTAAAAATTTGAAGGGCACAATTGATGTCTTTGATGCATTTGATAATTTGTGTCTGACGCATAAGGGGAAAGTTTTGGAGAGGCCGATGTTGGAAACATGCCTCTGGTTAGTTGATAAGGCTCCGATGAATGATTGTCTATATGCTGCCTAGGAACTAAAGAGAATGATAGGATATAAGTCTGGTGGCTTTTGGAGAGCAAAATTAAAGAATGAAATGGGGAAAAAATTCAACAGGGTTTCTCTCAAATACATGAACGTCTTAACTGCAATACCTTGAAGAGACATCAATTCTTTCTTCAGTATTATGCAGGCTGCACGTCAATGTTTTGGTTCCCTGTTGTCCGCATATAGCTGTTACCAATGGTTCATCTGCTTTTTGACAGCCACACCTCTGTTTTCCCCTTTGCTTTTGTGAAAAATTTGATTAAATTGTATTACCATGATGTCATTGGAGGAGTACAAATCTGCAAGAAATGGTTTAAGGAAATTAAATTATGTGTACAACAAAAAATGTAATGTTTAAGGTTCTTCATATTACTGGATCACAGAGGTTTGTGTGGTGTGAAATTGATACTGTATCTATTAGGGATATTTGTAAGTTACACTTGATAGCTTTAAAAAAAATTAGATAACCTAGTCTATTCTGAAGAAAATAGAAGATTCTGTTTAATACTTCTACATGTTTCTTGGTTGATGCATGTTTTTCACAGTTGCCTGTAAACTACTAAAGAATTTAATTCCAGTCATAATACTCTGGTGATTGATGCTTGTGGTTCAATTCTATGTGTATTAGGCATAGATGGACTGGTCGTTATGAAGCTCACCTTTGGGATAAAAGTACTTGGAATCAAAATCAGAACAAGAAAGGGAAGCAAGGTCTGTCTATCTGTTTTTCTCTCTTGATTTAGATTTGCAGGCTAGTTAATTGCAACTTAACAGTTCATGTTTCTCATGAAAGCTGACAATATATTTATTCTTTTTTGGTGCATGGGATGCTTGATTTTTGACCATTGTCAGTCTACTTAGGTACGTCAGGAGATTTGTGAATTTATTTCTTTGAACTTTCCTGTTCATTCATTTTACCATGTTCTATTTATTAAGACACATATAATCACAGGGGCATATGATGACGAGGAGGCTGCAGCAAGAGCATATGATCTTGCTGCTTTGAAATACTGGGGTCCTGGGACACTCATTAATTTTCCGGTGAGATGATCACTCAGTTTAGCACCATCACTATGCGTAAAAAAGAAAAAAATAGATGAATTCAATGCTTTATCTCAGCAAGTTTGTTATTCTTGTTACTAATTGAAAATTCCTTTTGATTCTTTTATTTTTCCTACCAATAATAATTCCACAAACTAAAATTTAATAATCATGGGTTGAAAAAGCAGTTGTTACCCCTCCTTAGGAGGAATAACGTCCAAGGTTCAAATCCTCTCTCCCCCTTGGGTTCCTAAAAGTCATATGAACCCTAAAAGGTTTTAACCTTTTTTTGGTTATAAATATTAAAAACTAAAGAATCCATTTGCAGTCTCTTAATGTTGATTTTCAAATTTGGCATTTGAAACTTTTGTTCTCCTTGCAGGGGATATTAAATGCAGACATGTTTCCTTCATTAATTATGTGCTTATAAATAGGTGGCTCACCCCACTTTTTCTTCTTTCTTTGGATTTTTTTTTTTTTTTGGTTGGGTTTTCGGCTTTCGGGAAGGAGGGGTGTTGTTGAGAAGGTTGGTTTGGCATATAAGAATTTAGTTTGAATCTTCACCTTAATGCTTTAAGCCTCATCTGTCTGGCATTTGAATGTTTTAAAGCATGGAAAATTATTTGCAGGTTACTGACTATACTAGGGATCTTGAGGAGATGCAAAATGTCTCAAGAGAGGACTACCTTGCATCTCTTCGAAGGTGTGTATGAGCTTTGAAAGTGTTTATTCCCGCTGCAACTTGGAGCTGTTACTTATAATATGTCTCTCTGCAGAAAAAGCAGCGGTTTCTCAAGAGGAATTTCTAAATATCGTGGTCTATCAAGGTACAATTTTACCATACATATCCATACTTATATCTAAAACATGTAATATCTACTGTTCAGTTACCTAGTGCTAGTGGGTTTACCAAGTATTTACAAAGATTGCTGATTTAAAATGCTGCTTAAAGCTTCCTTCTTTCTTATATAATTAGTTCTCAGACACCTAAAATTAAATCTCTTCAGCATATTTCAGAATCCAACAAATCACACAAGACCATTGCTGCCAGAATTGGCAACTTGATTGTGTATGTTCTCAATCTCAAGCCAATATCCATTTCAAATTAGAGATCCTTTTTTGTCTATTACAACAATGTAATTAAGTATTAGATATTTATTTATAAATGTATTGTCCATGACCACCAAAAAACAAAAGCAAATTTTCTTCTATTTATTAGTTTGCTTTCTGCCTAGTACTTGAGAAACAACTTAAAACTTTGCATAATGCTGTACTTTAATCGGGAAAGGGAGTAGATCAGTTGGTCTCCCAGCAACCCATCTCTGTTCATCAACTTACCTTTCAAACTGTTTTATTAAATTACTTGTGGGAATTCGAACAAATCTATCTTCCTAAACTTTAGCTCCATGTAGATCACCTTTCTCTCGGTATAACTGTTGTCAAAATGCAAAGAAAACATTCCTTACAGTTCAAAGAAATCAGAAGAAATAATTATTCTTTTTTTGTTCTTCCTTACTTAATACATTCTGAAATCTGACCCATTCATCATATGTTTGTGAGTTGGCTAGTATGAATGAGGTGCTAGTTCTTCATTTGTCTCCTATAAATTTCTTTATATTGTTCATCTTCCTACATGTGGATGCATAATATCTTTGTAATAATGCATAGTTTATTAATGTGTTTTTCTCTTTCCGTTTGTTATTAAATCTTTGGCTACCATGAAGTAGTAGGTGGGACTCATCATTTGGTCGTGTTTCTGGATCTGAATACTTCAGTAGTATACATTACAGTAAGTTTACCGATTAATTTTAAGTTTAAATAACCAATGTTTGACTAGTTTTGTGGGATGACTGCAAAGTTATTTTAGTTCACACCTTCTCTAGCAAAATGTAATTTGTATCTTTCACACGTCAATTCCTTGCACTAGTATAATATCCAACTGCTATCTTGTTAAATTAATGGTGTAGGTGATGATGCAGCCACAGAAAGTGATTACATAGGTGGTTTTTGCATTGAGAGAAAAATTGATCTAACAGGTTACATTAAGTGGTGGGGAACCAACAAAACTTGTCAAGCAGAACCTGGAGCAAAATCTTCTGAAGAAGCTAAACATGCATGCCCAGAAGATATTGGCAGTGAACTTAAAACATCAGAATGGGCAGTGCAGCCTACTGAACCATACCAAATGCCCCGTCTGGGCACTTCCCTTGAAGGGACAAAACGAAAAGGGTCCTCTGTCTCTGCCTTGAGTATATTGTCTCGATCTGCTGATTTCAAGAGCCTGCAAGAGAAAGCACTGAAAAAACAAGAAAACAGTGCTGATAAGGATGAGAATGAGAACAAAAAAACTATAAACAAAATGGATCATGGCAAGGCAGCTGAAAAATCAGTACATCATGACACTGGGAGTGATAGCCTTGGAGCCACACTGGGAATGAGTACTGGATTGTCTCTTCAGAAAAATGTGTTCCCCTTGACTCCCTTCTTGTCTGCTCCACTTCTTACCAACTACAATACCATGGACTCCTTGGTGGACCCTGGGCTTTGGACATCTCTTGTTCCTGTTCTTCCTAGTGGACCATCTCGTAATCCTGAGGTTGGTATAAGTTTCATCAAAGCTTTGTCTCTTTAGAAGAAGTAGAATAAAATGATATAACTAATAGATAAAGGTATTGTTGTAGTTTTTATTTCACATATTTATTGTTTATGGGACATTTCATGAGTCATATAATTTTGATATTGGGAAAAAAAACATTGTCCAGTAAGAAAATCTCAAATAGAACCATGTGTAAGATAACCTTTCACTTATTCAAATTAATATGCTGTAATAAGTTATATATATCGAAATAACATTCTTTAGTAATTAGTCATCATTGTTATTATGCATTTTATGGAAGGTCAAAATTTGATTTCAGGGATTTCTGAAATTGCACATCACCGTATTTCCCAATTGACAATAAAACTGCTACTAGTATTCATTGCAGTTTTTTAATGTAACGCTAACACTGAAAGTGAGAACCAACTAAAAGATGCTTTTGACATAACCAACCAAAAATGCTTTCCACATCCTCCTTATCTCTGCATGTATCTAACTATCATTTAGTGGCATCATCAAGGGCTTATTCCCTGTTTCCCATCACCTCAGGCTAAGATATTTTCTAACAATAATGAGATGGCAGGGGTGTTAATTGACTCATTATTCCTCAGTAATTTGAAAACAATTTGTTATTTCCATCAAGCGCAGCTGGTTATGAAAATGGTAAGGTATAAGGTGAATCATTTACCTAATTCATTTTCCTTACATAAGTTGGCCTCATGAAGAACTCGAAAACATTTCTGTGCAGGTTAGTAAGACCGAGACTAGTTCAACATATACTTTCTTTCGGCCAGAGGAATGATTAATTGGAGTGCAAAAAAGGGAGGAACATATTTTGCTTGAATTCTTGTTTTGGAGATTTTTGCAGTACAACACTGGCAGCAGTATGCACAGCTCATGTTGTCTTCAAACGAGACTTCTGCTTGCTTTTTACAGGTTTGTCACTTGAATTCTGAGAGAGAACATAGGAAGAAAATTGTAGTGTATAATACTACATAGCATGTAACATATCCCACGTGTATTATATGGTATCTATTTAAAAGCATGTATACTAGGGTTGTACCAAA
This sequence comes from Theobroma umbraticum, assembly GCF_002168275.2. Lineage (NCBI taxonomy): Eukaryota > Viridiplantae > Streptophyta > Magnoliopsida > Malvales > Malvaceae > Theobroma > Theobroma umbraticum. The sequence goes on along the minus strand of NW_018397259.1, from coordinate 1,416,919 downwards.
AATCAAATGAGTGGAGTTGGTTTTTCAGTTGAACAATAAATAGGATCACTTGTATACTAATGTCATTGTACTCAAAGTGAAAAATGCACTCAGCAACGGCAATGGATGTAGGCAGATCTTATTGTCTTCATTGCTGCTGCTGCTGCTACTACTACTGCTACCCATGGGCCTGTTGCTGTAGGTTTACATGTTTCTTATTAATATCTATGCAGCAAAAATTTATCAAAGCAATGATGTAATTGGGAGATAAAATGTTATATAGTAACACAATATACTAGTCATTGTTGATAATTCACATAATTCATATTCTGTATTATTTGAAACATATCTAGATCATCACTTATCCTTTTCTTTTGAAACATTTATTGAGAAAAAAAATATGGAAAAAAGAAAAATGAGAATGATTTAAAAAAAAAAAGAGGTTATAATTTGAAAAAATCTTCAAGTCGTCACATTTTCTTGAAAATATTAAAAAATGGAGGAAATATGAAAAATGAGAAAGAAATTAAATAAAATAGAAAATTTATATATTTTCATTTCTTATTTGTTTTGACCTTTTGATTTTTTAGTTTTTCCTTTCTGGTTGCTTCTCTTTTCTTTTCTCTTTCTATTGGCAATTGGGCGACCCAAGGCCAAATTTGCTAGTGTCACAACTTGGGGGTGAAGTAATCCCTTAGCTTGGTTATCATTCATTTACATAAGCTGGAAATTTGACTGGAGCTCAAGCTTAAGTTTGAAATAAAAATTCAAACAAAATTTCAAAATATGTTAATAAATAATTATTTAATTTATATATTAAAAATTTTTCGAATCACTTAAAACGAGTTACAAAATATGAACTTGGCTTAACTCGCTCAAACTTAGTTAATAGTGAATGAGTTGAAATGGACTACTCATCGAATTGAAATAACTAGACTTGGTACACCCCTACCACAAGGCGTCCCTCCTCCTCTCTCCCTTCTTTGGGCCTCCCATCTGCCCCCTCTTTCCATCCCCCTTGCCTAAAGCCCTTGAAAATTGACAATCAGTTCTTGAACTCAACTTTGTTCAATTTATTGATTATAGATAGACAGAATATAAATGGTTTGATATAAATTTTTTATGTATTAATTATGGGCAGATGATTTTGATTTTAATAGTAATTAATTTGTCTACTTTAACAAGTTCCATGCTTGCCATTTGTTATTCTTTATAGTAGTATTTCAATATCATTGTAAGTACTCGATGGCTAGTCTATGCTACTGGTGCTTACAGAATGCTAGTCTAGCTCAAGGCATTGTGCACGCAACAACACATTACAACAATTCATTTTGATTTGTCTGTTCTCATTTTGGGTACATAAACAGAACCAAGTTCAAGCATAAATGTTAACAAATGGGGGAATTACAGTTTTGGGCAATCGAACACAAAATAATCATTGTTTGCTACCATGAGAGAAAATATCTATTAAGAAGGAATGCCGATTTTCAAAATTCCTAAGTAGGTAAAAAATTTTTATGACTTTTAACTGTTTGGAAAGGAAAAAAAAAAACTTTTCTTATGTAAAATATTTTACTAAACAATAAAAAACATTTGTTAATCCCGTAAAATATCTTACTTTTTTGAAAGATATTTGATATTTTTCAAACTTTTTTCCACGATTGATTTAAAACTTATTTTATGTTGTTGTAGTAAATTATGTTAATAAAAATACATCTTTTAATGAGATGGCTTTTGGTGAACAAATGTAATTTTTTTTATCAATGAATAATCACAACTTTTCACTTGATAACAAACATGACTTTTCATAATTCAAATTAATTTCATTTATGAAAATTTTATAACAATATGTTAGTCCACCAAAATTAATTCAAAGAAATTTTCTTTTCTAATGTGGACTGAAAGATCCACCAAACTCTAAAAGTACCAACATATAATTCATATAATTCTGATACATTTTCGTTAATTATTACCAATTCCAAATTAACTAGTTGTCTTAAATGAATTCTAGCATTCGTATGTCATATCAAATGCTTTTCCAAATGAATACATGCAATAATTTAAAAATCGATTTGAATGTGTGTTTTTGCTACAAATTTGTTTTAGAAATTCTAATTGACTTTTGTATACAAATCTTTTGATACATTAAACTCGAGCAATTGAAGTTTTCTTAAGACGACAACTTTTTTACTGCCTTTTTAATTTTTTTTGTTCATTTTTTTGGATGTCCCAAATTTATACTCTCTTTCATTTTCTTAGCACACAAAACTTTTACCTTTGCTCAAATTTCACATTTAATTTTCATCCTCCTTTTAGATCTTTTTACTACAACAAAATTGAGTTTTAATTTTTTTTTAAAAGCAACAAAATTGAGTTTTAATCATAAATCTTTTTATTCATAATACATCTAAAAATTTATATAATGAAGTCAAATTTCAAAAATAATTTAAAAAGTACAAAAATAGTATTCTTAAGAATATTTTTAATAACACATTTTTAAAATATACGGTCTTAAATTAAATTTGTTATACTATTTCTCACTCTCTCATTAGGATCTAGCTATTCTTCTTTGTGGGTTTTAAATGGAATTGATGATATCTTTCACCTTAATTAAAAAATATAAATCTAGAATTGGAACCAAGCCTGTAAGCTTAAGGGGTATCCCGACCTTTGGACAGGTTTAATCTTGTTGTGAAGTTTAGCAGCTAGTCATGCCATAATTTTCTCCCCACCTTCTTAATAATTTTTTTTAGAGTCATTATTGTAGTTACTTTTTTTAGTGCATTTATTGAGTATAGTTTAAATAGTAATTATGGTGTTTAAGCTATAAGGTACTAGTGCCACTACCACCATATTAATCTAATTAAAAATGAAATACTAACCCTTTTTCTCTCATCATAATTGGATACGGTTACACCCAAAATAGATAACTAATTAACAACTTAGTCTTTAAGGAGATTCCTATTTTCTACAACTCATAGACTTACTATATAAATCCAGCATTTTTCCTTTTTTTCCAGCACATTCCTGCTTTGAGTATCAATACTTCTTCTATACTGCCAGGTTGACAGCAATGGCTTTTCCTGAGAATCTTGGAAGGAGAAAACCAGCGCAACGCCTGGCAACAATTCTTTCTATTGGCAAAGCGACTCCCGCTCATTGTATCTCTCAAACTGATTATCTTGATTATTATTTTAGAGTCACTAAAAATAAACATATGACCCAATTAAAAGAAAAATTCAAACATATATGTAAGTATATAGTTGATGAATTTGATTAAAGAATAAGTTGATAAAGTTTAATCATATATGTATATATTAACATTAGCGTTAATCATCGAAAAATTAATCATTAAATTTTCATTCATGTTAAAAAAAATTGTAAAAAAAAAAATAAACGCATTTTTCAATTTTTCATTATAAATTATGACTACAGCTTTTAAGTATAAAGCTATGTAAGGATTACTACGCATATCTGATTTCTACAAGCAAAATTCTTTTTGCAATTTGATTTTCCTTATTGAGTAAATGTTGTTATATTATGATGGTTATTTATAAACCAAACAGGTGAGAAATCAATGATAAGCAAACGCCACTTTGTCCTCACTGAAGAAATTATTAATAAGAATCCCAACATCAGCACCTACAGCAGCCCGTCTATTGACATACGTCAACAAATTCTTGCCGCTGAAGTACCCAAACTGGCCATGGAAGCAGCATCAAAAGCGATCCAGGAGTGGAGGCAACCAAAATCTCAGATCACACACCTCATATTTTCTGCAGTTTCGGGTAAGGAAATGCCTGGAGCAGATTATCGTCTTGCAAAGCTGCTTGGCCTACCATCAGTCAAGAGAGTGATGATGTACTTCCAAGGCTGCTTTGCTGGCGGTACCATCCTCCGAATTGCCAAGGACATCGCTGAAAACAATGCTGGTGCACGAGTTCTTGTCCTCAGCTCTGACATTACGCTTCCTACTTTTCGTGCACCCAATGAACATGGCATACCTTCGCTCATTAGCAATGCGATTATGGGTGATGGTGCAGCGGCTATGATTATTGGTGCTGATCCTAATGTCTTGAAGGAAAGACCGCTCTTTCAAATTGTTGCCTCGACGGAGAATATTATTCCTGACTCGGAGGGTGCGATTAAAGGACATATGCATGAAGCAGGCCTTAGTATTCACTTGTCAAGGGATGTTCCAAAATTGATAGCTAATAACATTGACAAGTGCTTGGCGGAAGCATTAAGTCCAATAAGCATCAATGATTGGAACTCATTCTTTTGGATAGTTCATCCATTAGGGAATGCAGTTCTCGACCAGATTGAAATCAAACTTGGGCTGAAAAAGGAAAAACTTATAGAAACTCGACATGTGCTTCGCGAATTTGGGAACGTGAGTTCTGCAACTGTGTTCTTTATTCTGGATGAGATGAGAAGGAGGTCCATGGAGGTAGGAAAGGCCACCACGGGCGAAGGGCTACAGTGGGGTATTTTGTTTGGATTAGGGGCTAGTATCACAGTTGAAACAGTTGTGCTCCGGAGCTTCCCTACAAATACACAACTAATTCAAGGGAAGGAATAAGGGGTGCTATGATATGCTGGTAAGTAATAAGCCTTTCTATCAGGTGGTCCATGGTAACTGGCAACCTTTACTTGATCACTGTAATAAAAGAGGTTGAAATGTTTCAAGCTCATCATTTGTGGTTTTAAAAACAACATGTATTTGCATCATATATGAACTATAAGCCTCATATTTTACATTATAAATATTCTTTCCAACACTTGCCATCGTTTTCACCTGACAAAAAGGCCATCGGTTCAGATGGACGGCCGAACTGGAAATAGCACATTAATTTAATTGATTTGCAAGCAGCACAAGCCAAAGTGCAAAACGCTAAAAAAATAATAATTAAAATTTTATTTGGTTGATACTTTTGATAATTGGTTAGGCTATTATTTTTATTTTTTAAAAAAAGTTTTTTTAAAAAAATTAATTAAAAATAAATAAATGACTAAAATACAGTAATGTAATTAAGAAAAAAAGAATAGCTCATTCCATTATAGAGCGTAAAAGCATCCTCACAAATCTGTCAAAATGGAACAAGACAAACGATGCAGTATTGGCTCTTGCTTCCTAAAGAATTTTCCAGCCAAACTCTTCTACCACTTTATATTGACTGGGCTCTTCAAGTAGGATGATATTACCAAAGGAAGCTAGACACATCCTTGCATATCAGATGGCATCCCAGTGTTAAGCCCCGTTGCTTAAACTACAGCCAATAAGCCAAATGCACAACATGTTCAACAGAGCACAGTCATACCCGTGTGTCAGGCTTGGATTCTGATCCACAACTTTGAGCTAAGAGAATAACCTTGGCTTACTATAAAACTTACGAATTCAGAACTGCTTCTCAAATAGCAAAGCCTTCTGCCTTCACTCTATTTCTTACAGGATAAACAAAGCATTCGCCTTTCTACCTCAAAAGAGTTGCACCCACATCCTGGGAAAAGAATGACAAAGTGGGAACCTGTACAACCCCACTCCACGCATATCCTAAGCCATGCCCGATAAATGAAGCAAGCCTCAAAACAAAATATATGGAAGGGGTGAGACTAAGCAGAGTTTTTCACAGATATCAATATATCATGCTCCAATTCAAACAGTCTCAGGCACTTTTATCAGGATGTAATAAGAACTGTGCTAAACAGTTTGCAGGTATTTATTATTTTCATATGAAGCATGTTCATCATTTCTTTTATTGACTTTTAAAGAGCACAATGCACCTAGCTAAACAGTCTCATGTTTCCTTGCAGACTTCATATGTCTGATGGTGAACATGCTATGGTTATAATTTAACGCTTATTGGGATTTAGTGAGACTTAGAAGGAATCTTTCTAATTTGCAGACAAATACTAGTGTGGCCAGTTCTCTTGGAACATATTTCTTAACCCAAATTTCATTGATCTTTCTGGACATGCTTAATGTATACAGGTAAAGTTTCTGGTTTTGTATTTCCAAATTCAAGTTTGAGCATTGAAATGCAATATTAACTTTTGTCTTTGCTAATATGCGTAATTTATGGTGCTGTAATATATTGAACAGAATGTACAGTGAGCTTATATCGAATAGTATTGCAGGAGGAGGACCCTTTGCTTCAAAAACTTCCTATGTGAAACTTCCACGGTAAGGCCAATCTTTGCAGACATGCTTTTGTCTTTTTGGTTCAACCAAAAATTTCTTTTTTGGCGAATGTGGTTTATGAAGCAGAGCTCTTGAGAGGGAGACTCTTAAGCTTATTGAGAGTTTGAGACATTTTTGGACAAGGCAGAAGATCAACCACAAATCGGGAAACAATTTGTCCCTCCAATGATGGATCCAGTTCTTGGTGATTATGGTAGGAATTTGCCTGATGATAGAGAATCTGAAGTTTTGTCACTTTTTGCTACAATAATAAACAAGTATGGTAACCAATGCATACAGTCTTCCATTTAGATGATATAATGTCTAAAATTACCCAACAACTTGTTGAATAATTGAAGATCTTCTTGATTATTTAGATATTGAGGGTAGGATGGTTTTGTTGACAAGTGCTTATTGTACCAGAGAATCATTTATGTCTATTGTTGATAATTTTTCTAAGGCCCAGCCAAAAAGATATGGGAAGCCTGTGTTGTCTTTGCACATTAATCTTCCCAGACTGATGATTCTGCTGCCAAAAGAGCTATCTTTTCTTATTCCCTTATAAATGCAAATGGTTTTACGACATTGGTGCTTTATTCCCATATGCTCTGAGCAAAGCTTGACTTGTTACTAAATTGTTAATGTGCGGCATGCTTATTGTGCCTAAAACATAATAGTAGCATTTGCCTTCTGTTTATCGTACTGGTACTTGCTGAAGTGATGTCATTTCTCTTTAGTTCTTTTCCTTTTTGTTGTTACTTTTGATATCAAATCTTTGCATTTCTTATTGATCCTGTTTTTCCATGCATGAAGGTATAAAGCTGCAATGATAGATGATGTTCCCCGTATATTTGAAGCTGTTTTCCAGTGCACACTGGAGGTTAGTCTTTTATCTATATATATTTATTTTACGTGTGTATTTTTTGAAGGAGAATAGCTTGTAAGGGATGGGGTGATTAGGGTTGTTGTCTAAACCCTCTGTTAAGGATGTGGCATAACAGGCAAAAGCCCTTAGCTTGAATTGGAAGTCTGACATTGTGTAATAAGAGTCATGAGAGTTAATCAGCACATGCATGGCACGAATGACTTGAAAATGTCGGTTACACATTAGTGAATACAATGAAGGTCCCCCCAAAGTTATTATTCTGTTAATTTTTTTTTATGGATTTATGGATTATTCTCTCGTTTCCTTAACATTTTATAAAATCTGGATTCACACTATGTGATATAGCTGATAGATAACGTGCAATAACTGTGTTATTTGATAATATTGTTATTGAAAGTCTGATGCTGCTTTGCAGATGGCCAGGATTAGAGATGTTGTAGTTTACTTTCTTAAGTTTCTTTGCAATAATTTCTTGTTGCGATGCCTTGCAGATGATAACCAAAAATTTTGAAGATTATCCAGAACATCGCCCCAGGTTCTTTTCCTTGCTTCGTGCCATTGCTACTCATTGTTTTCCTGCACTTATTCGGTTGTCAAGTCAGGTTGGTGTTGAGTTTCTTCTTTTTACTGATCTATTAAAGCTGTCCTTTAATTAAAAATATAAATTATATCTTTAAATTTCATTTTTGGTTGAAGATTTTACTTTTTCAACTAATAAGAGATTATCTAATGTCAGTTATTATTATTAGTATTATTATTTGGGTATTGGAAAGAATCGAGGCAATCATTGTCTTTTTCTAATATTTTGTCATCCATCTGCATCAGCAACTAAAGCTAGTTATGGATTCAATCATTTGGGCATTCCGGTATACAGAGAGGAATATAGCAGAAACTGGTCTAAATCTTCTATTGGAGATGCTGA